>NW_025533699.1:145000-247500 GCF_020615455.1 Coregonus clupeaformis
GCAGCAGTCTCTAAGCTGCAGGGTAGAGTACCGGGTGGTAGCCGGCTGTGACTATGTACATAGGGCAGCAGTCTCTAAGCTGCAGGGTAGAGTACCGGGTGTTAGCCGGCTGTGACTATGTACATAGGGCAGCAGTCTCTAAACTGCAGGGTAGAGTACCGGGTGGTAGCCGGCTGTGACTATGTACATAGGGCAGCAGTCTCTAAACTGCAGGGTAGAGTACCGGGTGGTAGCCGGCTGTGACTATGTACATAGGGCAGCAGTCTCTAAGCTGCAGGTTAGAGTACTCTAGCCTATCAATCCCACTTTGTCTTCCATGTGAACGTTTTAACCGTTAGCCAGTTAGCCTGTTAGCCTGTTGACCAGTTAGAATGTCAGCCTGTTAACCAGTTGGCCTGTTAGCCCGTTAGCCTGTTAGCCTGTTAGCCAGTTGGCCTGTTAGCCCGTTAGCCTGTCAGCCTGTTAGCCAGTTGGCCTGTTAGCCTGTTAGCCTGTTAGCCAGTTAGAATGTCAGCCTGTTAACCAGTTGGCCTGTTAGCCCGTTAGCCTGTTAGCCTGTTAGCCAGTTGGCCTGTTAGCCCGTTAGCCTGTTAGCTTGTTAGCCAGTTGGCTATGGTCCCTAATGCATAGAGTGACTGATAGAGACCATGCATCTGCCATATGTCCCCCAGACACACACATACAGATTGTCCCACAGATTAGCTCATCAGCCTACTGCTCCGAGATAAAGCTGATCAGTGCAGAGTAGCGCATCAGCAGTATTAGATATTACAGTAACAGGAGATGAGCATCAGCAGTATTAGATATTACAGTAACAGGAGATGAGCATCAGCAGTATTAGATATTACAGTAACAGGAGATGAGCATCAGCAGTATTAGATATTACAGTAACAGGAGATGAGCATCAGCAGTATTAGATATTACAGTAACAGGAGATGAGCATCAGCAGTATTAGATATTACAGTAACAGGAGATGAGCATCAGCAGTATTAGATATTACAGTAACAGGAGATGAGCATCAGCAGTATTAGATATTACAGTAACAGGAGATGAGCATCAGCAGTATTAGATATTACAGTAACAGGAGATGAGCATCAGCAGTATTAGATATTACAGTAACAGGAGATGAGCATCAGCAGTATTAGATATTACAGTAACAGGAGATGAGCATCAGCAGTATTAGATATTACAGTAACAGGAGATGAGCATCAGCAGTATTAGATATTACAGTTACAGATGAGCATCAGCAGTATTAGATATTACAGTAAAAGGAGATGAGCATCAGCAGTATTAGATATTACAGTAACGGGAGATGAGCATCAGCTGTATTAGATATTACAGTAACGGGAGATGAGCATCAGCAGTATTAGATATTACAGTAAGAGGAGATGAACATCAGCAGTATTAGATATTACAGTAACAGGAGATGAGCATCAGTAGTATTAGATATTACAGTAACAGGAGATGAGCATCAGCAGTATTAGATATTACAGTAACAGGAGATGAGCATCAGCAGTATTAGATATTACAGTAACAGGAGATGAGCATCAGCAGTATTAGATATTACAGTAACAGGAGATGAGCATCAGCAGTATTAGATATTACAGTAACAGGAGATGAGCATCAGCAGTATTAGATATTACAGTAACAGGAGATGAGCATCAGCAGTATTATATATTACAGTAACAGGAGATGAGCATCAGCAGTATTAGATATTACAGTAACAGGAGATGAGCATCAGCAGTATTAGATATTACAGTAACAGGAGATGAGCATCAGCAGTATTAGATATTACAGTAACAGGAGATGAGCATCAGCAGTATTAGATATTACAGTAACAGGAGATGAGCATCAGCAGTATTATATATTACAGTAACAGGAGATGAGCATCAGCAGTATTAGATATTACAGTTACAGGAGATGAGCATCAGCAGTATTAAATATTACAGTAACAGGAGATGAGCATCAGCAGTATTAGATATTACAGTAACAGGAGATGAGCATCAGCAGTATTAGATATTACAGTAACAGGAGATGAGCATCAGCAGTATTAGATATTACAGTAACAGGAGATGAACTGCTGCTGCTTCTGATGATGTGTTGTCTCAGCATCTCTGACTGTCAGCCAATCCCGGGGATGCAGGGATGGAGGGGTCATGACCTGGATCTCACCCTTCTGGTGTACTGTAAAGACTGAGTCCCAAAGCAACCCCTAGCCCCCTAGCCTCTAGCTACTCCCTAACCCCTAGCCCCCTACCCCCTAGTCTCTAGCTACTCCCTAACCCCTAGCCCCCTAGCCTCTAGCTGCTCCCTAACCCCTAGCCCCCTAGCCCCCTAGTCTCTAGCTGCTCCCTAACCCCTATCCCCCTAGCCTCTAGCTGCTCCCTAACCCCTATCCCCCTAGTCTCTAGCTGCTCCCTAACCCCTAGCCCCCTAGCCTCTAGCTGCTCCCTAACCCCTATCCCCTAGCCTCTAGCTGCTCCCTAACCCCTATCCCCTAGTCTCTAGCTGCTCCCTAACCCCTATCCCCCTAGTCTCTAGCTACTCCCTAACCCCTAGCCCCCTAGCCTCTAGCTGCTCCCTAACCCCTAGCCCCCTCCTTAACCCCTAGCCGCCTAGCCTCTAGCTGCTCCCTAACCCCTAGCCCCCTAGTCTCTAGCTACTCCCTAACCCCTATCCCCCTAGTCTCTAGCTACTCCCTAACCCCTAGCCCCCTAGCCTCTAGCTGCTCCCTAACCCCTAGCCCCCTCCTTAACCCCTAGCCGCCTAGCCTCTAGCTACTCCCTAACCCCTATCCCCCTAGTCTCTAGCTACTCCCTAACCCCTAGCCGCCTAGCCTCTAGCTGCTCCCTAACCCCTAGCCCCCTAGTCTCTAGCTATTCCCTAACCCCTATCCCCCTAGCCTCTAGATACTCCCTAACCCCTATCCCCCTAGCCTCTAGCTACTCCCTAACCCCTATCCCCCTAGCCTATAGATACTCCCTAACCCCTATCCCCCTAGTCTCTAGCTGCTCCCTAACCCCTATCCCCCTAGCCTCTAGATACTCCCTAACCCCTAGCCCCCTAGCCTCTAGCTGCTCCCTAACCCCTATCCCCCTATCCCCCTAGCCTCTAGATACTCCCTAACCCCTATCCCCCTAGCCTCTAGCTACTCCCTAACCCCTATCCCCCTAGTCTCTAGCTGCTCCCTAACCCCTAGCCCCCTAGCCCCCTAGTCTCTAGCTACTCCCTAACCCCTAGCCCCCTAGCCTCTAGCTGCTCCCTAACCCCTAGCCCCCTAGCCTCTAGCTGCTCCCTAACCCCTAGCCCCCTAGTCTCTAGCTACTCCCTAACCCCCTAGCCCCCTAGTCTCTAGCTGCTCCCTACCCCTAGCCCCCTAGTCTCTAGCTGCTCCCTACCCCTAGCCCCCTAGCCTCTAGCTACTCCCTAACCCCTAGCCCCCTAGCCCCCTAGCCTCTAGCTACTCCCTAACCCCTAGCCCCCTAGCCCCCTAGCCTCTAGCTACTCCCTAACCCCTATCCCCCTAGCCTCTAGCTACTCCCTAACCCCCTAGCCCCCTAGCCCCCTAGCCTCTAGCTACTCCCTAACCCCTAGCCCCTAGCCTCTAGCTACTCCTTAACCCCTATCCCCCTAGTCTCTAGCTACTCCCTAACCCCTAGCCCCCTAGTCTCTAGCTACTCCCTAACCCCTATCCCCCTAGTCTCTAGCTACTCCCTAACCCCTATCCCCATAGTCTCTAGCTACTCCCTAACCCCTATCCCCCTAGCCTCTAGCTACTCCCTATCCCCCTAGCCTCTAGCCTCTAGCTACTCCCTAACCCCTAGTCCCCTAGTCTCTAGCTACTCCCTATCCCCCTAGCCCTCTAGCCTCTAGCTACTCCCTAACCCCTATCCCCCTAGTCTCTAGCCTCTAGCTACTCCCTAACCCCTATCCCCCTAGCCTCTAGCTACTCCCTAACACCTAGCCCCCTAGCCTCTAGCTACTCCCTAACCCCTAGCCCCCTAGCCTCTAGCTACTCCCTAACCCCTAGCCCCCTAGCCTCTAGCTATGCCCAAACCCCTATCCCCCTAGCCTCTAGCCTCTAGCTATTCCCTAACCCCCTAGCCCCTAGCCTCTAGCTACTCCCTAACCCCTAGCCCCCTAGCCTCTAGCCTCTAGCTACTCCCTAACCCCTAGCCCCCTAGCCTCTAGCTACGCCCAAACCCCTATCCCCCTAGCCTCTAGCCTCTAGCTATTCCTAACCCCTATCCCCCTAGTCTCTAGCTACTCCCTAACCCCTAGCCCCCTAGCCTCTAGCTACTCCCTAACCCCTATCCCCCTAGCCTCTAGCTACTCCCTAACCCCTATCCCCCTAGTCTCTAGCTGCTCCCTAACCCCTATCCCCCTAGCCTCTAGCTACTCCCTAACCCCCTATCCCTCTAGTCTCTAGCTGCTCCCTAACCCCTATCCCCCTAGTCTCTAGCTGCTCCCTAACCCCTATCCCCCTAGCCTCTAGCCTCTAGCTGCTCCCTAACCCCTATCCCCCTAGTCTCTAGCTGCTCCCTAACCCCTATCCCCCTAGCCTCTAGCTGCTCCCTAACCCCTATCCCCCTAGCCTCTAGCTGCTCCCTAACCCCTATCCCCCTAGTCTCTAGCTACTCCCTACCCCCTATCCCCCTATCCTCTAGCCTCTAGCTATTCCCTAACCCCTATCCCCCTAGTCTCTAGCTACTCCCTAACCCCTAGCCCCCTAGCCTCTAGCTGCTCCCTAACCCCTAGCCCCCTAGCCTCTAGCTACTCCTAACCCCTAGCCCCATAGCCCCCTAGCCTCTAGCTGCTCCCTAACCCCTAGCCCCCTAGCCTCTAGCTACTCCCTAACCCCTAGCCCCCTAGTCTCTAGCTACTCCCTAACCCCTAGCCCCCTAGCCTCTAGCTGCTCCCTAACCCCTAGCCCCCTAGTTTCTAGCTACTCCCTAACCCCTAGCCCCCTAGTCTCTAGCTGCTCCCTAACCCCTATCCCCCTAGTCTCTAGCTGCTCCCTAACCCCTATCCCCCTAGTCTCTAGCTACTCCCTAACCCCCTAGCCCCCTAGTCTCTAGCTACTCCCTAACCCCTAGCCCCCTAGTCTCTAGCTACTCCCTAACCCCTAGCCCCCTAGCCTCTAGCTACTCCCTAACCCCTATCCCCCTAGCCTCTAGCCTCTAGCTACTCCCTAACCCCTAGCCTCTAGCTACTCCCTAACCCCTAGCCCCCTAGCCTCTAGCTACTCCCTAACCCCTAGCTCCCTAGCTTCTAGCTACTCCCTAACCCCTAGCCCCTAGCCTCTAGTCTCTAGCTACTCCCTAACCCCTATCCCCCTAGTCTCTAGCTACTCCCTAACCCCTAGCTCCCTAGCTTCTAGCTACTCCCCTAACCCCCTAGCCCCTAGCCTCTAGTCTCTAGCCCCCTCCCTAACCCCTAGCCCCTAGCCTCTAGTCTCTAGCTACTCCCTAACCCCTATCCCCCTAGCCTCTAGCTACTCCCTAACCCCTATCCCCCTAGTCTCTAGCTACTCCCTAACCCCTATCCCCCTAGTCTCTAGCTACTCCCTAACCCCTATCCCCCTAGTCTCTAGCTACTCCCTAACCCCTAGCCCCCTAGCCTCTAGCTGCTCCCTAACCCCTATCCCCCTAGTCTCTAGCTGCTCCCTAACCCCTATCCCCCTAGTCTCTAGCTGCTCCCTAACCCCTATCCCCCTAGTCTCTAGCTACTCCCTAACCCCTATCCCCCTAGCCTCTAGCTACTCCCTAACCCCTAGCCCCCTAGCCTCCAGCTGCTCACTAACCCCTAACCCCTATCCCCCTAGTCTCTAGCTGCTCCCTAACCCCTATCCCACTAGCCTCTAGCTACTCCCTAACCCCTATCCCCCTAGCCTCTAGCTGCTCCCTAACCCCTATCCCCCTAGTCTCTAGCTGCTCCCTAACCCCTATCCCCCTAGTCTCTAGCTACTCCCTAACCCCTATCCCCCTAGCCTCTAGCTACTCCCTAACCCCTAGCCCCCTAGCCTCTAGCTACGCCCAAACCCCTATCCCCCTAGCCTCTAGCCTCTAGCTATTCCTTATCCCCAATCCCCCTAGTCTCTAGCTACTCCCTAACCCCTATCCCCCTAGTCTCTAGCTGCTCCCTAACCCCTATCCCCCTAGCCTCTAGCTGCTCCCTAACCCCTATCCCCCTAGTCTCTAGCTACTCCCTAACCCCTAGCCCCCTAGCCTCTAGCTACTCCCTAACCCCTATCCCCCTAGCCTCTAGCCTCTAGCTATTCCCTAACCCCTATCCCCCTAGTCTCTAGCTGCTCCCTAACCCCTAGCCCTCTAGCCTCTAGCTACTCCCTAACCCCTAGCCCACTAGCCTCTAGCCTCTAGCTACTCCCTAACCCCTAGCCCCCTAGCCTCTAGCTACGCCCAAACCCCTATCCCCCTAGCCTCTAGCCTCTAGCTATTCCCTAACCCCTAGCCCCTAGCCTCTAGCTACTCCCTAACCCCTAGCCCCCTAGCCTCTAGCCTCTAGCTACTCCCTAACCCCTAGCCCCCTAGCCTCTAGCTACGCCCAAACCCCTATCCCCCTAGCCTCTAGCCTCTAGCTATTCCCTAACCCCTATCCCCCTAGCCTCTAGCTACTCCCTTACCCCTATCCCCCTAGTCTCTAGCTGCTCCCTAATCCCTATCCCCCTAGCCTCTAGCTGCTCCCTAACCCCTATCCCCCTAGCCCCTAGCCTCTAGCTGCTCCCTAACCCCTAGCCCCCTAGCCTCTAGCTACTCCCTAACCCCTAGCCCCCTAGCCCCCTAGCCTCTAGCTGCTCCCTAACCCCTAGCCCCCTAGCCTCTAGCTACTCCCCTAACCCCTAGCCCCTAGTCTCTAGCTACTCCCTAACCCCTAGCCCCCTAGCCTCTAGCTGCTCCCTAACCCCTAGCCCCCTAGTTTCTAGCTACTCCCTAACCCCTAGCCCCTAGTCTCTAGCTGCTCCCTAACCCCTATCCCCCTAGTCTCTAGCTGCTCCCTAACCCCTATCCCCCTAGCCTCTAGCTGCTCCCTAACCCCTAGCCCCCTAGTCTCTAGCTACTCCCTAACCCCTAGCCCCCTAGTCTCTAGCTACTCCCTAACCCCTAGCCCCCTAGCCTCTAGCTACTCCCTAACCCCTATCCCCCTAGCCTCTAGCCTCTAGCTACTCCCTAACCCCTAGCCTCTAGCTACTCCCTAACCCCTAGCCCCCTAGCCTCTAGCTACTCCCTAACCCCTAGCTCCCTAGCTTCTAGCTACTCCCTAACCCCTAGCCCCTAGCCTCTAGTCTCTAGCTACTCCCTAACCCCTATCCCCCTAGTCTCTAGCTACTCCCTAACCCCTAGCTCCCTAGCTTCTAGCTACTCCCTAACCCCTAGCCCCTAGCCTCTAGTCTCTAGCCCCCTCCCTAACCCCTAGCCCCTAGCCTCTAGTCTCTAGCTACTCCCTAACCCCTATCCCCCTAGTCTCTAGCTACTCCCTAACCCCTATCCCCCTAGTCTCTAGCTACTCCCTAACCCCTAGCCCCCTAGCCTCTAGCTGCTCCCTAACCCCTATCCCCCTAGTCTCTAGCTGCTCCCTAACCCCTATCCCCCTAGCCTCTAGCTACTCCCTAACCCCTATCCCCCTAGCCTCTAGCTGCTCCCTAACCCCTATCCCCCTAGCCTCTAGCCTCTAGCTACTCCCTAACCCCTAGCCCCCTAGCCTCCAGCTGCTCACTAACCCCTAACCCCTATCCCCCTAGTCTCTAGCTGCTCCCTAACCCCTATCCCACTAGCCTCTAGCTACTCCCTAACCCCTAGCCCCCTAGCCTCTAGCTACGCCCAAACCCCTATCCCCCTAGCCTCTAGCCTCTAGCTATTCCTTATCCCCAATCCCCCTAGTCTCTAGCTACTCCCTAACCCCTATCCCCCTAGTCTCTAGCTGCTCCCTAACCCCTATCCCCCTAGCCTCTAGCTGCTCCCTAACCCCTATCCCCTAGTCTCTAGCTACTCCTAACCCCTAGCCCCCTAGCCTCTAGCTACTCCCTAACCCCTATCCCCCTAGCCTCTAGCCTCTAGCTATTCCCTAACCCCTATCCCCCTAGTCTCTAGCTGCTCCCTAACCCCTATCCCCCTAGTCTCTAGCTACTCCCTAACCCCTAGCCCTCTAGCCTCTAGCTACTCCCTAACCCCTAGCCCACTAGCCTCTAGCCTCTAGCTACTCCCTAACCCCTAGCCCCCTAGCCTCTAGCTACGCCCAAACCCCTATCCCCCTAGCCTCTAGCCTCTAGCTATTCCCTAACCCCTAGCCCCTAGCCTCTAGCTACTCCCTAACCCCTAGCCCCCTAGCCTCTAGCCTCTAGCTACTCCCTAACCCCTAGCCCCCTAGCCTCTAGCTACGCCCAAACCCCTATCCCCCTAGCCTCTAGCCTCTAGCTATTCCCTAACCCCTAGCCCCCTAGCCTCTAGCTACGCCCAAACCCCTATCCCCCTAGCCTCTAGCCTCTAGCTATTCCCTAACCCCTATCCCCCTAGCCTCTAGCTACTCCCTAACCCCTATCCCCCTAGCCTCTAGCTGCTCCCTAACCCCTATCCCCCTAGTCTCTAGCTGCTCCCTAACCCCTATCCCCCTAGCCTCTAGCCTCTAGCTATTCCCTAACCCCTATCCCCCTAGCCTCTAGCCTCTAGCTATTCCCTAACCCCTATCCCCCTAGTCTCTAGCTGCTCCCTAACCCCTAGCCCCCTAGTCTCTAGCTACTCCCTAACCCCTAGCCCCCTAGCCTCTAGCTGCTCCCTAACCCCTAGCCCCCTAGCCTCTAGCTACTCCCTAACCCCTAGCCCCCTAGCCCCCTAGCCTCTAGCTGCTCCCTAACCCCTAGCCCCCTAGCCTCTAGCTACTCCCTAACCCCTAGCCCCCTAGTCTCTAGCTACTCCCTAACCCCTAGCCCCCTAGCCTCTAGCTGCTCCCTAAGCCCTAGCCCCCTAGTTTCTAGCTACTCCCTAACCCCTAGCCCCCTAGTCTCTAGCTGCTCCCTAACCCCTATCCCCCTAGTCTCTAGCTACTCCCTAACCCCTAGCCCCCTAGCCTCTAGCTACTCCCTAACCCCTAGCCCCCTAGTCTCTAGCTGCTCCCTAACCCCTATCCCCTAGTCTCTGGCTGCTCCCTAACCCCTAGCCCCCTAGCCTCTAGCTACTCCCTAACCCCTAGCTCCCTAGCTTCTAGCTACTCCCTAACCCCTAGCCCCTAGCCTCTAGTCTCTAGCTACTCCCTAACCCCTATCCCCCTAGCCTCTAGCTACTCCCTAACCCCTAGCCCTCTAGCCTCTAGCTGCTCCCTAACCCCTATCCCCCTAGTCTCTAGCTGCTCCCTAACCCCTATCCCCTAGCCTCTAGATACTCCTAACCCCTAGCCCCCTAGCCTCTAGCTGCTCCCTTACCCCTATCCCCCTATCCCCCTAGCCTCTAGATACTCCCTAACCCCTATCCCCCTAGCCTCTAGCTACTCCCTAACCCCTATCCCCCTAGTCTCTAGCTGCTCCCTAACCCCTAGCCCCCTAGCCCCCTAGTCTCTAGCTACTCCCTAACCCCTAGCCCCTAGTCTCTAGCTGCTCCTACCCCTAGCCCCCTAGTCTCTAGTGCTCCCTACCCCTAGCCCCCTAGCCTCTAGCTACTCCCCTAACCCCCTAGCCCCCTAGCCTCCCCTAGCCTCTAGCTACTCCTAACCCCCTAGCCCCTAGCCTCTAGCTACTCCTTAACCCCTATCCCCCTAGTCTCTAGCTACTCCCTAACCCCTATCCCCCTAGTCTCTAGCTACTCCCTAACCCCTAGCCCCCCTAGTCTCTAGCTACTCCCTAACCCCTATCCCCTAGTCTCTAGCTACTGCCTAACCCCTATCCCCATAGTCTCTAGCTACTCCTAACCCCTATCCCCTAGCCTCTAGCTACTCCCTATCCCCCTAGCCTCTAGCCTCTAGCTACTCCCTAACCCCTAGTCCCCTAGTCTCTAGCTACTCCCTATCCCCCTAGCCCTCTAGCCTCTAGCTACTCCCTAACCCCTATCCCCCTAGTCTCTAGCCTCTAGATACTCCCTAACCCCCTATCCCCTAGCCTCTAGCTACTCCCTAACACCTAGCCCCCTAGCCTCTAGCTACTCCCTAACCCCCTAGCCCCCTAGCCTCTAGCTACTCCCTAACCCCCTAGCCCCCTAGCCTCTAGCTACGCCCAAACCCCTATCCCCCTAGCCTCTAGCCTCTAGCTATTCCCTAACCCCTAGCCCCCTAGCCTCTAGCTACTCCCTAACCCCTAGCCCCTAGCCTCTAGCCTCTAGCTACTCCCTAACCCCTAGCCCCCTAGCCTCTAGCTACGCCCAAACCCCTATCCCCCTAGCCTCTAGCCTCTAGCTATTCCCTAACCCCTATCCCCCCTAGTCTCTAGCTACTCCCTAACCCCTAGCCCCCTAGCCTCTAGCTACTCCCTAACCCCTATCCCCCTAGCCTCTAGCTACTCCTAACCTCTATCCCCCTAGTCTCTAGCTGCTCCCTAACCCCTATCCCCCTAGTCTCTAGCTACTCCCTAACCCCTATCCCCCTAGCCTCTAGCTACTCCCTAACCCCTATCCCTCTAGTCTCTAGCTGCTCCCTAACCCCTATCCCCCTAGTCTCTAGCTGCTCCCTAACCCCTATCCCCCTAGCCTCTAGCTGCTCCCTAACCCCTATCCCCCTAGTCTCTAGCTGCTCCCTAACCCCTATCCCCCTAGTCTCTAGCTGCTCCTAACCCTATCCCCTCTAGCCTCTAGCTGCTCCCTAACCCCTATCCCCTAGTCTCTAGCTACTCCCTAACCCCTATCCCCTAGCCTCTAGCCTCTAGCTATTCCCTAACCCCTATCCCCCTAGTCTCTAGCTACTCCCTAACCCCTAGCCCCCTAGCCTCTAGCTGCTCCCTAACCCCTAGCCCCCTAGCCTCTAGCTACTCCCTAACCCCTAGCCCCCTAGCCCCCTAGCCTCTAGCTGCTCCCTAACCCCTAGCCCCCTAGCCTCTAGCTACTCCCTAACCCCTAGCCCCCTAGTCTCTAGCTACTCCTAACCCCTAGCCCCCTAGCCTCTAGCTGCTCCCCTAACCCCTAGCCCCCTAGTTTCTAGCTACTCCCTAACCCCCTAGCCCCCTAGTCTCTAGCTGCTCCCTAACCCCTATCCCCCTAGTCTCTAGCTGCTCCCTAACCCCTATCCCCCTAGCCTCTAGCTGCTCCTAACCCCTATCCCCTAGTCTCTAGCTACTCCCTAACCCCTATCCCCCCTAGTCTCTAGCTACTCCCTAACCCCTAGCCCCCTAGTCTCTAACTACTCCTAACCCCTAGCCCCCTAGCCTCTAGCTACTCCCTAACCCCTATCCCCCTAGCCTCTAGCCTCTAGCTACTCCCCAACCCCCTAGCCTCTAGCTACTCCCTAACCCCCTAGCCCCCCTAGCCTCTAGCTACTCCCTAACCCCTAGCTCCCTAGCTTCTAGCTACTCCTAACCCCTAGCCCCTAGCCTCTAGTCTCTAGCTACTCCCTAACCCCTATCCCCTAGTCTCTAGCTACTCCCTAACCCCTAGCTCCCTAGCTTCTAGCTACTCCCTAACCCCTAGCCCCTAGCCTCTAGTCTCTAGCCCCCTCCCTAACCCCTAGCCCCTAGCCTCTAGTCTCTAGCTACTCCCTAACCCCCTATCCCCCTAGCCTCTAGCTACTCCCCTAACCCCCTATCCCCCTAGTCTCTAGCTACTCCCTAACCCCTATCCCCCTAGTCTCTAGCTACTCCCTAACCCCTAGCCCCCAGCCTCTAGCTGCTCCCCTAACCCCCTATCCCCCTAGTCTCTAGCTGCTCCCAACCCCTATCCCCCTAGTCTCTGGCTGCTCCCTAACCCCTATCCCCCTAGGCTCTAGCTACTCCCTAACCCCTATCCCCTAGTCTCTAGCTACTCCTAACCCTATCCCCTAGCCTCTAGCTACTCCTAACCCCTAGTCCCCTAGCCTCCAGCTGCTCACTAACCCCTAACCCCTATCCCCCTAGTCTCTAGCTGCTCCCTAACCCCTATCCCACTAGCCTCTAGCTACTCCCTAACCCCTAGCCCCCTAGCCTCTAGCTACGCCCAAACCCCTATCCCCCTAGCCTCTAGCCTCTAGCTATTCCCTAACCCCTATCCCCCTAGTCTCTAGCTACTCCCTAACCCCTATCCCCTAGTCTCTAGCTGCTCCCTAACCCCTATCCCCTAGACTCTAGCTGCTCCCTAACCCTATCCCCCTAGTCTCTAGCTACTCCCTAACCCCTAGCCCCCCTAGCCTCTAGCTACTCCCTAACCCCTAGCCCCCTAGCCTCTAGCTACTCCTAACCCCTATCCCCCTAGCCTCTAGCCTCTAGCTATTCCCTAACCCCTATCCCCCTAGTCTCTAGCTGCTCCTAACCCCTAGCCCTCTAGCCTCTAGCTACTCCCCTAACCCCCTAGCCCACTAGCCTCTAGCCTCTAGCTACTCCCTAACCCCTAGCCCCCTAGCCTCTAGCTACGCCCAAACCCCCTATCCCCCTAGCCTCTAGCCTCTAGCTATTCCCCTAACCCCTAGCCCCTAGCCTCTAGCTACTCCCTAACCCCCTAGCCCGCTAGCCTCTAGCCTCTAGCTACTCCCTAACCCCTAGCCCCCTAGCCTCTAGCTACGCCCAAACCCCTATCCCCCTAGCCTCTAGCCTCTAGCTATTCCCTAACCCCCTATCCCCCTAGCCTCTAGCTACTCCCTAACCCCTATCCCCCTAGCCTCTAGCTGCTCCCCTAACCCCTATCCCCCCTAGTCTCTAGCTGCTCCCTAACCCCTATCCCCCTAGCCTCTAGCTACTCCCTAACCCCTATCCCCTAGTCTCTAGCTGCTCCCTAATCCCTATCCCCTAGTCTCTAGCTGCTCCCTAACCCCTGTCCCCTAGCCTCTAGCTGCTCCCTAACCCCTATCCCCTAGTCTCTAGCTGCTCCTAACCCCTATCCCCCTAGTCTCTAGCTGCTCCTAACCCCTATCCCCCTAGCCTCTAGCTGCTCCCTAACCCCCTATCCCCTAGCCTCTAGCCTCTAGCTATTCCCTAACCCCTATCCCCTAGCCTCTAGCCTCTAGCTATTCCCTAACCCCTATCCCCCTAGTCTCTAGCTGCTCCCTAACCCCTAGCCCCCTAGTCTCTAGCTACTCCCTAACCCCCTAGCCCCCTAGCCTCTAAATGCTCCCTAACCCCTAGCCCCCCTAGCCTCTAGCTACTCCCTAACCCCTAGCCCCCTAGCCCCTAGCCTCTAGCTGCTCCCTAACCCCTATCCCCTAGCCTCTAGCTACTCCCCTAACCCCCTATCCCCTAGCCTCTAGCTGCTCCCTAACCCCTATCCCCCCTAGTCTCTAGCTGCTCCCTAACCCCTATCCCCCTAGCCTCTAGCTACTCCCTAACCCCTATCCCCCTAGTCTCTAGCTGCTCCCTAATCCCTATCCCCCTAGTCTCTAGCTGCTCCCTAACCCCTATCCCCCTAGCCTCTAGCTGCTCCCTAACCCCTATCCCCTAGTCTCTAGCTGCTCCCTAACCCCTATCCCCCTAGTCTCTAGCTGCTCCCTAACCCCTATCCCCCTAGCCTCTAGCTGCTCCCTAACCCCTATCCCCCTAGCCTCTAGCCTCTAGCTATTCCCTAACCCCTATCCCCCTAGCCTCTAGCCTCTAGCTATTCCCTAACCCCTATCCCCTAGTCTCTAGCTGCTCCTAACCCCTAGCCCCCTAGTCTCTAGCTACTCCCTAACCCCTAGCCCCCTAGCCTCTAAATGCTCCCTAACCCCTAGCCCCCTAGCCTCTAGCTACTCCCCTAACCCCTAGCCCCCTAGCCCCCTAGCCTCTAGCTGCTCCCTAACCCCTAGCCCCCTAGCCTCTAGCTACTCCCTAACCCCTAGCCCCCTAGCCTCTAGCTGCTCCCTAAGCCCTAGCCCCCTAGTTTCTAGCTACTCCCTAACCCCCTAGCCCCCTAGTCTCTAGCTGCTCCCTAACCCCTATCCCCTAGCCTCTAGCTACTCCCCTAACCCCCTAGCCCCCTAGTCTCTAGCTGCTCCCTAACCCCTATCCCCCTAGCCTCTAGCTACTCCCTAACCCCTATCCCCCTAGTCTCTAGCTGCTCCCTAACCCCTATCCCCCTAGCCTCTAGCTACTCCCTAACCCCTAGCCCCCTAGTCTCTAGCTGCTCCCTAACCCCTAGCCCCCTAGTCTCTAGCTACTCCCTAACCCCTAGCTCCCTAGCTTCTAGCTACTCCCTAACCCCTAGCCCCTAGCCTCTAGTCTCTAGCTACTCCCTAACCCCTATCCCCTAGTCTCTAGCTACTCCCTAACCCCTAGCTCCCTAGCTTCTAGCTACTCCCTAACCCCTAGCCCCTAGCCTCTAGTCTCTAGCTACTCCCTAACCCCTATCCCCCTAGCCTCTAGCTGCTCCCTAACCCCTATCCCCCTAGCCTCTAGCTACTCCCTAACCCCTATCCCCCTAGTCTCTAGCTACTCCCTAACCCCTATCCCCCTAGTCTCTAGCTACTCCCTAACCCCTATCCCCCTAGTCTCTAGCTACTCCCTAACCCCTATCCCCCTAGTCTCTAGCTACTCCCTAACCCCTATCCCCCTAGTCTCTAGCTACTCCCTAACCCCTATCCCCCTAGTCTCTAGCTACTCCCTAACCCCTATCCCCCTATCCTCCAGCTGCTCACTAACCCCTAACCCCTAACCCCTAGTCTCTAGCTACTCCCTAACCCCTATCCCCCTAGCCTCTAGCTACTCCCTAACCCCTAGCCCCCTAGCCTCCAGCTGCTCACTAACCCCTAACCCCTATCCCCCTAGTCTCTAGCTGCTCCCTAACCCCTATCCCACTAGCCTCTAGCTACTCCCTAACCCCTAGCCCCCTAGCCTCTAGCTACGCCCAAACCCCTATCCCCCTAGCCTCTAGCCTCTAGCTATTCCCTAACCCCTATCCCCCTAGTCTCTAGCTGCTCCCTAACCCCTAACCCCTATCCCCCTAGTCTCTAGCTGCTCCCTAACCCCTATCCCACTAGTCTCTAGCTACTCCCTAACCCCTATCCCCCTAGCCTCTAGCTGCTCCCTAACCCCTAGCCCCCTAGCCTCTAGCTACTCCCTAACCCCTATCCCCCTAGCCTCTAGCCTCTAGCTATTCCCTAACCCCTATCCCCCTAGTCTCTAGCTGCTCCCTAACCCCTAGCCCTCTAGCCTCTAGCTACTCCCTAACCCCTAGCCCCCTAGTCTCTAGCTACGCCCAAACCCCTATCCCCCTAGCCTCTAGCCTCTAGCTATTCCCTAACCCCTATCCCCCTAGCCTCTAGCTACTCCCTAACCCCTAGCCCCCTAGCCTCTAGTCTCTAGCTACTCCCTAACCCCTAGCCCTCTAGCCTCTAGCTACTCCCTAACCCCTAGCCCCCTAGTCTCTAGCTACGCCCAAACCCCTATCCCCCTAGCCTCTAGCCTCTAGCTATTCCCTAACCCCTAGCCCCCTAGCCTCTAGCTGCTCCCTAACCCCTAACCCCCTAGTCTCTAGCTACTCCCTAACCCCTATCCCCCTATTCTCTAGCTACTCCCTAACCCCTAGCCCCCTAGCCCCCTAGCCTCTAGCTACTCCCTAACCCCTATCCCCCTAGTCTCTAGCTACTCCCTAACCCCTAGCCCCCTAGCCTCTAGCTACTCCCTAACCCCTATCCCCCTAGCCTCTAGCTGCTCCCTAACCCCTATCCCCTAGTCTCTAGCTACTCCTAACCCCTATCCCCCCTAGTCTCTAGCTACTCCCTAACCCCCTATCCCCCTAGCCTCTAGCTGCTCCCTAACCCCTATCCCCCTATCCCCCTAGCCTCTAGCTGCTCCCTAACCCCTAGCCCCTAGTCTCTAGCTGCTCCCTAACCCCTATCCCCCTATCCCCTAGCCTCTAGCTGCTCCCTAACCCCTAGCCCCCTAGTCTCTAGCTACTCCCTACCCCCTATCCCCCTAGCCTCTAGCTGCTCCCTAACCCCTATCCCCCTATCCCCTAGCCTCTAGCTGCTCCCTAACCCCTATCCCCCTATCCCCCTAGTCTCTAGCTGCTCCCTAACCCCTATCCCCTATCCCCCTAGCCTCTAGCTGCTCCTAACCCCTAGCCCCTAGTCTCTAGCTACTCCCTAACCCCTAGCCCCCCTAGTCTCTAGCTACTCCCTAACCCCTATCCCCTAGCCTCTAGCTGCTCCCTAACCCCTATCCCCCTAGTCTCTAGCTACTCCCTAACCCCTATCCCCTAGCCTCTAGCTGCTCCCCTAACCCCTATCCCCCTAGTCTCTAGCTACTCCCTAACCCCCTATCCCCTAGCCTCTAGCTGCTCCCTAACCCCTATCCCCCTAGTCTCTAGCTACTCCCTAACCCCTAGCCCCCTAGTCTCTAGCTACTCCATAACCCCTAACCCCTAGCCCCCTATCCCCCTAGCCTCTAGCTACTCCCTAACCCCTATCCCCCTAGTCTCTAGCTACTCCCTAACCCCTAGCCCCCTAGCCCCCTAGCCTCTAGCTGCTCCCTAACCCCTAGCCCCCTAGCCTCTAGCTACTCCCTAACCCCTAGCCCCCTAGTCTCTAGCTGCTCCCTAACCCCTAGCCCCCTAGCCTCTAGCTGCTCCCTAACCCCTAGCCCCTAGCCCCCTAGTCTCTAGCTACTCCCTAACCCCTATCCCCCTAGTCTCTAGCTACTCCCTAACCCCTATCCCCATAGTCTCTAGCTACTCCCTAACCCCTAGCCCCCTAGTCTCTAGCTACTCCCTAACCCCTAGCCCCCTAGTCTCTAGCTACTCCCTAACCCCTATCCCCCTAGCCTCTAGCTACTCCCTAACCCCTATCCCCCTAGTCTCTAGCTACTCCCTAACCCCTATCCCCCTAGCCTCTAGCCTCTAGCTACTCCCTAACCCCCTAGCCTCTAGCTACTCCCTAACCCCTATCCCCCTAGCCTCTAGCTACTCCCTAACCCCTAGCCCCCTAGTCTCTAGCTACTCCCTAACCCCTATCCCCCTAGCCTCTAGCTACTCCCTAACCCCTATCCCCCTAGCCTCTAGCTACTCCCTAACCCCTAGCCCCCTAGCCTCTAGCTACTCCCTAACCCCTAGCCCCCTAGTCTCTAGCTGCTCCCTAACCCCTATCCCCCTAGCCTCTAGCCTCTAGCTACTCCCTAACCCCTAGCCCCCTAGCCTCTAGCTACTCCCTAACCCCTAGCCCCCTAGCCTCTAGCTACTCCCTAACCCCCTAGCCCCTAGTCTCTAGCTGCTCCCTAACCCCTAGCCCCCTAGTCTCTAGCTGCTCCCTAACCCCTATCCCCCTAGCCTCTAGCCTCTAGCTACTCCCTAACCCCTAGCCCCCTAGTCTCTAGCTACTCCCTAACCCCTATCCCCCTAGCCTCTAGCCTCTAGCTGCTCCCTAACCCCTAGCCCCTAGCCCCCTAGTCTCTAGCTACTCCCTAACCCCTATCCCCCTAGCCTCTAGCCTCTAGCTACTCCCTAACCCCTACCCCCCTAGCCTCTAGCTGCTCCCTAACCCCTAGCCCCCTAGCCTCTAGCTAATCCCTAACCCTTAGCTCCCTAGCTTCTAGCTACTCCCTAACCCTTAGCTCCCTAGCTTCTAGCTACTCCCTAACCCTTAGCTCCCTAGCTTCTAGCTACTCCCTAACCCTTAGCTCCCTAGCTTCTAGCTACTCCCTAACCCCTATCCCCCTAGTCTCTAGCTGCTCCCTAACCCCTATCCCCCTAGTCTCTAGCTACTCCCTAACCCCTATCCCCCTAGTCTCTAGCTGCTCCCTAACCCCTATCCCCCTAGTCTCTAGCTGCTCCCTAACCCCTATCCCCCTAGTCTCTAGCTGCTCCCTAACCCCTATCCCCCTAGTCTCTAGCTACTCCCTAACCCCTAGCCCCCTAGCCTCTAGCTACTCCCTAACCCCTATCCCCCTAGTCTCTAGCTACTCCCTAACCCCTATCCCCCTAGCCTCTAGTCTCTAGCTGCTCCCTAACCCCTATCCCCCTAGCCTCTAGCTGCTCCCTAACCCCTATCCCCCTAGTCTCTAGCTACTCCCTAACCCCTATCCCCCTAGTCTCTAGCTACTCCCTAACCCCCTATCCCCCTAGCCTCTAGCTGCTCCCTAACCCCTATCCCCCTATCCCCCTAGCCTCTAGCTGCTCCCTAACCCCTAGCCCCCTAGTCTCTAGCTGCTCCCTAACCCCTATCCCCCTATCCCCCTAGCCTCTAGCTGCTCCCTAACCCCTAGCCCCCTAGTCTCTAGCTACTCCCTAACCCCTATCCCCCTAGCCTCTAGCTGCTCCCTAACCCCTATCCCCCTATCCCCCTAGCCTCTAGCTGCTCCCTAACCCCTATCCCCCTATCCCCCTAGTCTCTAGCTGCTCCCTAACCCCTATCCCCCTATCCCCCTAGCCTCTAGCTGCTCCCTAACCCCTAGCCCCCTAGTCTCTAGCTACTCCCTAACCCCTAGCCCCCTAGCCTCTAGCTGCTCCCTAACCCCTATCCCCCTAGTCTCTAGCTACTCCCTAACCCCTAGCCCCCTAGTCTCTAGCTACTCCTAACCCCCTAACCCCCTAGCTCCCCTATCCCCCTAGCCTCTAGCTACTCCCTAACCCCCTATGCCCCCTAGTCTCTAGCTACTCCCTAACCCCTAGCTCCCCTAGCCCTCTAGCCTCTAGCTGCTCCCTAACCCCCTAGCCCCCTAGCCTCTAGCTACTCCCTAACCCCCTAGCCCCCTAGCCTCTAGCTGCTCCCTAACCCCTAGCCCCCTAGCCTCTAGCCTCTAGCTACTCCTAACCCCCTAGCCTCTAGCTACTCCCTAACCCCTATCCCCCTAGCCTCTAGCTACTCCCTAACCCCCAGCCCCCTAGTCTCTAGCTACTCCCTAACCCCTACCCCCTAGCCTCTAGCTACTCCCTAACCCTATCCCCTAGCCTCTAGCTACTCCCCTAACCCCTAGCCCCCTAGCCTCTAGCTGCTCCCCTAACCCCCTAGCCCCCTAGTCTCTAGCTGCTCCTAACCCCTATCCCCTAGCCTCTAGCCTCTAGCTGCTCCCTAACCCCTATCCCCCTAGCCTCTAGCTGCTCCCTAACCCCTTAGCCCCCTAGTCTCTAGCTGCTCCCTAACCCCTATCCCCTCTAGTCTCTAGCTACTCCCTAACCCCTATCCCCCTAGTCTCTAGCTACTCCCTAACCCCTATCCCCTAGTCTCTAGCTGCTCCTAACCCCTATCCCCCTAGTCTCTAGCTACTCCCTAACCCCCTATCCCCCTAGTCTCTAGCTACTCCTAACCCCCTATCCCCCTAGTCTCTAGCTACTCCCTAACCCCTATCCTCCTAGCCTCTAGCTACTCCCTAACCCCTATCCCCCTAGTCTCTAGCTACTCCCTAACCCCTATCCCCCTAGTCTCTAGCTACTCCCTAACCCCTATCCCCCTAGCCCTCTAGCCTCTAGCTACTCCCTAACCCCTAGCCCCCTAGCCTCTAGCTGCTCACTAACCCCTAACCCTAGCCTCCAGCCTCTAGCTGCTCACTTGATTGTGGTTTAAAGTCTGAGTCCCAAAGCCGTCAGTTGGGGAACCCAGGTCTAGCCTCTTATTGCTAGCTGTGGGAGGGAGGGAGGGAGGGAGGGAGGGAGGGAGGGAGGGAGGGTGTTTGGGTAATCCTGTAATTTGCATGGTGCCTGCTGTCTGGAGCTGATGTATGAGAGAGACTGGGCCTGGCTTGGCTTGAATAGACCGACCAACCGCCAGTCGTTTAGATGAGGCTGATTGAAGGGTTGATACTCCAAGGAAGGATACTGATGTAATCTACTGTATGCTACACTAGAGATAGAGAGATCATAGAGTACAGTAGGGTATAGGGGTTCATAGAGTACAGTAGGGTATAGGGGTTCATAGAGTACAGTAGGGTATAGGGGTTCATAGAGTACAGTAGGGTATAGGGGTTCATAGAGTACAGTAGGGTATAGGGGGTTCATAGAGTACAGTAGGGTATAGGGGTTCATATAGTACAGTAGGGTATAGGGGGTTCATAGAGTACAGTAGGGTATAGGGGTTCATATAGTACAGTAGGGTATAGGGGGTTCATAGAGTACAGTAGGGTATAGGGGTTCATATAGTACAGTAGGGTATAGGGGTTCATAGAGTACAGTAGGGTATAGGGGGTTCATAGAGTACAGTAGGGTATAGGGGTCCATAGAGTACAGTAGGGTATAGGGGGTCATAGAGTACAGTAGGGTATAGGGGGTTCATAGAGTACAGTAGGGTATAGGGGTTCATAGAGTACAGTAGGGTATAGGGGTTCATAGAGTACAGTAGGGTATAGGGGTTCATATAGTACAGTAGGGTATAGGGGGTTCATAGAGTACAGTAGGGTATAGGGGTTCATATAGTACAGTAGGGTATAGGGGTTCATAGAGTACAGTAGGGTATAGGGGGTTCATAGAGTACAGTAGGGTATAGGGGTTCATAGAGTACAGTAGGGTTTAGGGGGTTCATAGAGTACAGTAGGGTATAGGGGTTCATATAGTACAGTAGGGTATAGGGGGTTCATAGAGTACAGTAGGGTATAGGGGTTCATATAGTACAGTAGGGTATAGGGGGTTCATAGAGTACAGTAGGGTATAGGGGGTTCATAGAGTACAGTAGGGTATAGGGGTTCATAGAGTACAGTAGGGTTTAGGGGGTTCATAGAGTACAGTAGGGTATAGGGGTTCATAGAGTACAGTAGGGTATAGGGGTTCATAGAGTACAGTAGGGTATAGGGGTTCATAGAGTACAGTAGGGTATAGGGGTTCATAGAGTACAGTAGGGTTTAGGGGGTTCATAGAGTACAGTAGGGTATAGGGGGTTCATAGAGTACAGTAGGGTATAGGGGTCATAGAGTACAGTAGGGTATAGGGGTTCATAGAGTACAGTAGGGTATAGGGGGTTCATAGAGTACAGTAGGGTTTAGGGGGTTCATAGAGTACAGTAGGGTATAGGGGTTCATAGAGTACAGTAGGGTAGAGGGGGTTCATAGAGTACAGTAGGGTATAGGGGTTCATAGAGTACAGTAGGGTATAGGGGGTTCATAGAGTATAGTAGGGTATAGGGGTTCATAGAGTACAGTAGGGTATAGGGGGTTCATAGAGTACAGTAGGGTATAGGGGGTCATAGAGTACAGTAGGGTATAGGGGTTCATAGAGTACAGTAGGGTTTAGGGGTTCATAGAGTACAGTAGGGTATAGGGGTTCATAGAGTACAGTAGGGTATAGGGGGTTCATAGAGTACAGTAGGGTATAGGGGTTCATAGAGTACAGTAGGGTCGAGGGGTTCATAGAGTACAGTAGGGTATAGGGGGTTCATAGAGTACAGTAGGGTATAGGGGTTCATAGAGTACAGTAGGGTCGAGGGGTTCATAGAGTACAGTAGGGTATAGGGGTTCATAGAGTACAGTAGGGTATAGGGGTTCATAGAGTACAGTAGGGTATAGGGGTTCATAGAGTACAGTAGGGTATAGGGGGTTCATAGAGTACAGTAGGGTATAGGGGGTTCATAGAGTACAGTAGGATATAGGGGTTCATAGAGTACAGTAGGGTATAGGGGTTCATAGAGTACAGTAGGGTCGAGGGGTTCATAGAGTACAGTAGGGTATAGGGGTTCATAGAGTACAGTAGGGTATAGGGGTTCATAGAGTACAGTAGGGTCGAGGGGTTCATAGAGTACAGTAGGGTCGAGGGGTTCATAGAGTACAGTAGGGTATAGGGGTTCATAGAGTACAGTAGGGTATAGGGGGTTCATAGAGTACAGTAGGGTATAGGGGTTCATAGAGTACAGTAGGGTATAGGGGGTTCATAGAGTACAGTAGGGTATAGGGGTTCATAGAGTACAGTAGGGTTTAGGGGGTTCATAGAGTACAGTAGGGTATAGGGGTTCATAGAGTACAGTAGGGTATAGGGGGTTCATAGAGTACAGTAGGGTATAGGGGTTCATAGAGTACAGTAGGGTTTAGGGGGTTCATAGAGTACAGTAGGGTATAGGGGTTCATAGAGTACAGTAGGATATAGGGGTTCATAGAGTACAGTAGGATATAGGGGTTCATAGAGTACAGTAGGGTCGAGGGGTTCATAGAGTACAGTAGGGTATAGGGGTTCATAGAGTACAGTAGGGTATAGGGGGTTCATAGAGTACAGTAGGGTATAGGGGGTTCATAGAGTACAGTAGGGTATAGGGGTTCATAGAGTACAGTAGGGTATAGGGGTTCATAGAGTACAGTAGGGTATAGGGGTTCATAGAGTACAGTAGGGTATAGGGGTTCATAGAGTACAGTAGGGTCGAGGGGTTCATATAGTACAGTAGGGTATAGGGGTTCATAGAGTACAGTAGGGTATAGGGGTCATATAGTACAGTAGGGTATAGGGGTTCATAGAGTACAGTAGGGTATAGGGGGTTCATAGAGTACAGTAGGGTATAGGGGTTCATAGAGTACAGTAGGGTATAGGGGGTTCATAGAGTACAGTAGGGTATAGGGGTTCATAGAGTACAGTAGGGTCGAGGGGTTCATATAGTACAGTAGGGTATAGGGGTTCATAGAGTACAGTAGGGTATAGGGGTCATATAGTACAGTAGGGTATAGGGGTTCATAGAGTACAGTAGGGTATAGGGGTTCATAGAGTACAGTAGGGTATAGGGGTTCATAGAGTACAGTAGGGTACAGGGGTTCATAGAGTACAGTAGGGTATAGGGGTTCATAGAGTACAGTAGGGTATAGGGGGGTTCATAGAGTACAGTAGGGTATAGGGGTTCATAGAGTACAGTAGGGTATAGGGGTTCATAGAGTACAGTAGGGTATAGGGGTTCATAGAGTACAGTAGGGTATAGGGGGTTCATAGAGTACAGTAGGGTATAGGGGTTCATAGAGTACAGTAGGGTATAGGGGTTCATAGAGTACAGTAGGGTATAGGGGGTTCATAGAGTACAGTAGGGTATAGGGGTCATAGAGTACAGTAGGGTATAGGGGGTTCATAGAGTACAGTAGGGTATAGGGGTCATAGAGTACAGTAGGGTATAGGGGGTTCATAGAGTACAGTAGGGTATAGGGGGTTCATAGAGTTCATAGTGCGCTCCACAGTTCATATATTGTTTAGTATAGAAGTGTTACACTATTACTAAATGGGGTCAACAGGTACATCGATAAAAAAGTATTTACCGTTGAAATGTGTTAATCAAAACATTTCATATTCCCTTGTTGTGTATGGTGTGGTTCTTACTATAGCAATAGGACTGTAGACTCCACTACATTATGGAAAAGTTATGTTCTGGTTTTTCTGTTATAATTCTGATGGAGGGTTATGTCATGTACAAAACAACTCAACAAAAGAGGTCAGGGCAACTTTGGAGAGAAACGTGTCTCCCAGCCCTGATATCCTGTTTCATAATATTCCTGGAAACATGCAGCCCCTCCTTTAAGAGGGCCAACCCATCCCCCTGCCTCCCCTCACGCAAAACCAACCACACATCGCTGTAGTGGGGATACCACCCATCCCCGATAGACTCTATTCCCCTGGAGCTAAGCCAAAACGCTCACTGGACAGTGAACCCGGACCCAGCCCTATATCCACCATCCACCCAGCCCTATATCCACCATCCACCCAGCCCTATATCCACCATCCACCCAGCCCTATATCCACCATCCACCCAGCCCTATATCCACCATCCACCCAGCCCTATATCCACCATCCACCCAGCCCTATATCCACCATACACCCAGCCCTATATCCACCATCCACCCAGCCCTATATCCACCATCCACCCAGCCCTTATCCTGCAACCCCAGCCCTATATCCACCATCCACCCAGCCCTATATCCACCATCCACCCAGCACTATATCCACCATCCACCCAGCCCTATATCCACCATCCACCCAGCCCTATATCCACCATCCACCCAGCCCTATATCCACCATCCACCCAGCCCTATATCCACCATCCACCCAGCCCTATATCCACCATCCACCCAGCCCTATATCCACCATTCTCCCAGCCCTATATCCACCATCCACCCAGCCCTATATCCACCATCCACCCAGCCCTATATCCACCATCCACCCAGCCCTATATCCACCATCCACCCAGCCCTATATCCACCATCCACCCAGCCCTATATCCACCATCCACCCAGCCCTATATCCACCATCCACCCAGCCCTATATCCACCATCCACCCAGCCCTATATCCACCATCCACCCAGCCCTATATCCACCATCCACCCAGCCCTATATCCACCATCCACCCAGCCCTATATCCACCATCCACCCAGCCCTATATCCACCATCCACCCAGCCCTATATCCACCATCCACCCAGCCCTATATACACCATCCACCCAGCCCTATATCCACCATCCACCCAGCCCTATATCCACCATCCACCCAGCCCTATATCCACCATCCACCCAGCCCTATATCCACCATCCACCCAGCCCTATATCCACCATCCACCCAGCCCTTATCCGCTCAGTGGCTATGTGGGACCTAAGTGAGCCCCATGCAGGGAGAGGGAACTGGGTCAATATGTGCAGTGGTGTAAAATACTTAAGTAAAAATACTTTAAAGTACTACTTAAGTAGTTTTTTGAGATATCTGTACTTTACTATTTATATTTTTGACAACTTTTACTTCACTACATTCGTAAAGGGGACAAAAATACTTTTTACTTCATACTTTTTCCCGGACACCCAAAAGTACTTGTTAAATTTTGAATGCTTAGCAGGACAGGAAAATTGTCCAATTCACACACTTATCAAGAGAACATCCCTGGTCATCCCTACTGCCTCTGATCTGGAGGACTCACTAAACACAAATGCTTTATTTGTAAATGATGTCTGAGTGTTGGAGTCTGCCCCTGGCTATCCGTAAATTACAAATACAAATACAAATGGTTCCTTATGGTTTTCTTAATATAAGCAATTTTATATTATTTATACTTTTACTTTTGATACATAAGTATATTTTAGCAAAAACGTTTACTTTTGATACTTAAGTATATTTTAGCAAAAACTTTTACTTTTGATACTCAAGCATATTTAAAAATAAATACTTTTAGACTTTTACTCAAGTAGTATGTTACTGGGTGACTTTCACTTTTACTTGAGTCATTTTCTATTAAGGTATCTTTACTTTTACTCAAGTATGACAATTGGGTACTTTTCCCCACCCCTGAATATGAGGATAATTATTGTGAATGATGTTCCTGTGATGGTAAACACAAGCAAAGGGAAACAAAGACTGGGAAGTGTATACACATACAATATATGCACTGATATGCAACTACATTTACATTTTATTTTACATTTACTCTACTATAGGCTACCATAGTATTTAAATCGTATCAGATTAGATTAAATCAGAATAGTACAGAACAGAATATAGCAGAACAGAAAATAATAGATCTGTATTGCTGCCTAGCCGACTGCATAGAAGACTAGGCTGACCTAATTCTCTGCAGAAGAGTGATTCTTAAATAAAAAAAACTCCCCCTCTCATTCAGTAACCGAATATGCATAGATAACTGGATAGCTTAAAAATCACATCAACAGGAGGGGTAGGGGTTCTGTCAGAGAGTGAAGTCACATCAACCGGAAAGCTAGGGGTTCTATCTGAAGTCACATCAACAGGAAAGGGATCTCTGTGTGAAGGCTGGTCGTAAATAGCAGAATGTGACGTTGGTTGCCTACGCTTCTCTCTCTCTCTCTCTCTCTCTCTCTCTCTCTCTCTCTCTCTCTCTCTCTCTCTCTCTCTCTCTCTCTCTCTCTCTCTCTCTCTCTCTCTCTCTCTCTCTCTCTCTCTCTCTCTCTCTCTCTCTCTACATGCCTGTCGGTTGGGTGGGTCATTCTTATTCGCAAGAGAAAAGAACACACGCAACAAATAATTTTTGCCTCATCGCACGTTAAAGTTTAAAATCACTGGACTTTAAAATCCTGAAATAAAAATATACATAAATAACATACATAATACGACATGAATATACGGGTGTAAACTGTGAAGTCATTTGTCATCCTCCGCCTCCTATAGACTCTGTGCGGTTCGTGTGCGTGCTAGTCAGCAGCGGTTTTTTGAACCGCGCCCACTCATGAACTCGTTGGCATGGCGGGCATGTTGCACCGGTGGTGCACGGACGCACATCAAAACAACCCATCAGCCCCAGAAGACTGTTCCCTCTTCCGGGACTACACTGCCTTGCCTACACGATGGACTCGTATGAAGGCTAACCGCAACACATTGGAGAAGGGGGCTTCTCTATTCAGATTCTACATTCTACTATGTTTATTTTTATTTTTTTATGGGACCTCAAAGAAAATAAGAGAGTAGAAATTGTTGCCTCAATGTATTTTCTCATCCTTGTAGGTATATCTTCATGTGCACCTATGTAGCATCCATAATATTATTCAAAACAAATGGTACAGACACCGAGAAATCTGACTGCTGACATGTAGGCTACTTAGCGCCATAGGAGGCTGTTCCTTCTCTTTGGATTTGGCACAGTAGGAGGCTGTTCCTTCTCTTTGGACTTGGCACAGTAGGAGGCTGTTCCTTCTCTTTGGATTTGGCACAGTAGGAGGCTGTTCCTTCTCTTTGGATTTGGCACAGTAGGAGGCTGTTCCTTCTCTTTGGATTTGGCACAGTAGGAGGCTGTTCCTTCTCTTTGGACTTGGCACAGTAGGAGGCTGTTCCTTCTCTTTGGATTTGGCACAGTAGGAGGCTGTTCCTTCTCTTTGGACTTGGCACAGTAGGAGGCTGTTCCTTCTCTTTGGATTTGGCACAGTAGGAGGCTGTTCCTTCTCTTTGGATTTGGCACAGTAGGAGGCTGTTCCTTCTCTTTGGACTTGGCACAGTAGGAGGCTGTTCCTTCTCTTTGGACTTGGCACAGTAGGAGGCTGTTCCTTCTCTTGCTAGAACAAAAGATGTCCCTGCTGTGTACACTCTTAGAAAAAAGTGTTCCAAAAGGTTTCCTCAGCTGTCCCCATAGGATAACACTTTTTGGGTCCAGGTAGAACCCTTTTTGGTTCCAGATATAACTATTTTGGGTTCCATGTAGAACCTTCTGTGGAAAGGGTTCTACCTGGAACCAAAAAGGCTTCTTCCAAGGGTTCTCCTATGGGGACAGCCGAAGAATACTTTTAGGTTCTAGATAGCATCTTTTTTTCTAAGAGTGTACCGACCTGGTACCAAGCTGCATAATACATATCTGTTTCTTGAGAAAGTCTTTACATCTAGCTAAGGAGTTTTGTCCTTGAAGAATATATATTTGTTTTAGGTTCAGTTTGATAATGTGCATCTGCTCATTAGTTAGCTAGCTAGCCTAACATTAGTTTGCTAACTGAGCCAAGCAGTCAAACACACTTGATATGAAACGAATGCGGTGGTAAATGCAGCACAATGCAAACAACACTAAATGCTTTACCAACCTAGCTATCTAGCAAGATGAAGAAATAACTTAATTCAGTCTCCATTATCCCATACTGCCAGTGCCAGTTCGCTTATTAGCTAGCCTTAGCTAAACAGTTAGGATCGCCATTTAGCACAACATAGCTAGCTAGCTACTCCACCGACTCTGGACAGGCAGCTGCTTCATTCAAAAACAAATCCATTGTGATTTAAATATAATGTTTCTAGCTACGCTAGTTATCTAGTTGTGGCAATCTGGTTAGTATCAACAAGAACTTACCCCAGATTCTAGCTAGTTAGCAACAACATTAGCGCAGCATGCTATTTAGCTTACATTATCTTGGAGTATTTAAACAAAGCAAATCGGAGGTAAAACTGTTCTATGTGAACATGAAAAAGTTAACTGCCGACGCTCTGAACAGAGGTGCTAAGTACCTATCAGCAGCCAGATTTCTCAGTGTGTCTGATCCTTTATGCATTAAAGAACGTCAGAGCAAACTTGTGTGTTTTTGTGCCACAGGATACCCTACCTCCTCTGTGCCTACTAATTAACACTGCATAGCCTAAGCTTCTGATGACTGAACTATGAGTATAATGCATGTATAATCTATAAGGTGCTGTGGTCCAGTCCACAATAACCCCTAGCTATTGCACTTGGATATTTCATAGAACAACAGTACACTCTTACATAAAAGGGTTCCAAAAGGGTAACACTTTTTGGTTCCAGGTAGAACCCTTTTGGTTCCAGGTATAACCCTTTTTGGTTCCAGGTAGAACCCTTTTTGGTTCCAGGTAGAACCCTTTTGGTTCCAGGTAGAACCCTTTTTGGTTCCAGGTAGAACCCTTTTTGGTTCCAGGTAGAACCCTTTTGGGTTCCACTTAGAACCATCTGTGGAAAGGGTTCTACATGGAACCCAAAAGGATTTTAACTGGAACCAAAAGGGTTCTACCTGGAACCAAACATTTTTATTTAAAGGCTTCTCCTATGGGGACAGCCCAATAACCCTTTTAGGTTCTAGATAGCACCTTTTTTTCTAAGAGTGTAGGCCACTTGACTATTTCACAGAACATACTGTACCTCCAAGTCTATACCTAATTCACACAGGATTTACGGTATGTTGCCTGTAAAAAAAGGGAAATGTTGAAATGATCCCCTTTGAAACAGTCCCATTTGATACCTCCCGTCCACATGCCGGCACTGGTGATGAGTGGTAACAGAGGTCTGCATATGTGGGTGGACGTCTATTTTTATAAATCCAATGAATATACACCATCACAAAGAAATCTGTTGTTAATTTGTTTGAGCAGGGCCTAAGAAACATTATAAGACTAAAACATTTATTGTCAAAATAATATAATAATATAAATGAATGAATTATGCTACTGCTCTGTGCAGCCATGCAAATGAAATCAACAGTTTTTTTTATTTTGTTCATTAAACAGACAAGACACACTTATATTCCCTGCCCTGATCACAGTCAACACACACGTTATAGTAAGAATATAATGGAAAATAGCAGAATAGAATATGAATCATATTTTTCCCACACAACTTCGAGTGTCACGGGAATGTGTGGAAACGCTGTCACATAACAAAAACAAGTGATATTTTAAAACAAAGTCCACGCCCTTATTTATTTGTAGGGGCTTTTAAAACACAAATCTGAGCTTGATGAAAATATATATTTTTGGTTCCTACCCTCACTCCGCTTTGTTAAATATCATACACATTGATAGCTTGCTAGCAAACGTCCAAATGGTCTTCAAATAGTAGAAGCAGACAGTTATCTAAATAGGATTAGAATGTCAAGCAACAGTATTCCGTTCCAGAGTATTCCGTTCCAGAGTATTCCGTTCCACAGTATTCCGTTCCAGAGTATTCCGTTCCAGAGTATTCCGTTCCAGAGTATTCCGTTCCAGAGTATTCCGTTCCAGAGTATTCCGTTCCAGAGTATTCCGTTCCAGAGTATTCCGTTCCAGAGTATTCCGTTCCAGAGTATTCCGTTCCAGAGTATTCCGTTCCAGAGTATTCCATTCCAGAGTATTCAGTTCCAGAGTATTCCGTTCCAGAGTATTCCGTTCCAGAGTATTCCGTTCCAGAGTATTCCGTTCCAGAGTATTCCGTTCCAGAGTATTCCGTTCCAGAGTATTCCGTTCCAGAGTATTCCGTTCCAGAGTATTCCGTTCCAGAGTATTCCGTTCCAGAGTATTCCGTTCCAGAGTATTCCGTTCCAGAGTATTCCGTTCCAGAGTATTCCGTTCCAGAGTATTCCGTTCCAGAGTATTCCGTTCCAGAGTATTCCGTTCCAGAGTATTCCGTTCCAGAGTATTCCGTTCCACAGTATTCCGTTCCACAGTATTCCGTTCCAGAGTATTCCGTTCCACAGTATTCCGTTCCAGAGTATTCCGTTCCAGAGTATTCCGTTCCAGAGTATTCCGTTCCAGAGTATTCCGTTCCACAGTATTCCGTTCCAGAGTATTCCGTTCCAGAGTATTCCGTTCCAGAGTATTCCGTTCCAGAGTATTCCGTTCCAGAGTATTCCGTTCCACAGTATTCCGTTCCAGAGTATTCCGTTCCACAGTATTCCGTTCCAGAGTATTCCGTTCCAGAGTATTCCGTTCCAGAGTATTCCGTTCCAGAGTATTCCGTTCCAGAGTATTCCGTTCCAGAGTATTCCGTTCCAGAGTATTCCGTTGCAGAGTATTCCGTTCCACAGTATTCCGTTCCACAGTATTCCGTTCCAGAGTATTCCGTTCCAGAAGTTTTTCCTATTGGACTAAATAACAAACAAGCTAAACAAGCTGCGAAATGGGTGAGTGGAACACAGGGTTATACTAGAGCACCACGCTAGCATTTTGGGCACTAGATTTACTGGTAATTACTGATAATATGTTTATATTACTTATTTTTATTCATTTCCCACCCGTTCTATAAGTTAGAAGGTCAAAAGGTCTTAATGATGAAATGCCCGCTATGCATGTTGTGTTGTAAACGTGAACATGAACTAATGCCGCCGCTTCAGACCACTCTGACGTTTTTTTCCTTGCGCTGTTACCCAATGATTTATGAAAACTTACTTGATAGGTCGATGTCCTCGTTGTGGTTTTACAGACGTGTTTTATTACGTTTTATGTACACGCTTTATTAGAATGCTTATGAAATGCACGTTGTTATATTCGGGCAACACTTGTTTATTTTCCCTCGACTCGAACCCCATTCGATGCATTGAACGGACGTGGGTGGAGCAACGTCTACATAACGGTGCAGATGAAAAACACTCACAAAAGCTCTGACGAAGGCCTTGTGGCCGATACGTAAAGCTTAATAAAGAGCAGTGATACTATCAGGAGCAGTGATACTATCAAGAGCAGTGATACTATCAAGAGCAGTGATACTATCAAGAGCAGTGATACTATCAAGAGCAGTGATACTATCAAGAGCAGTGATACTATCAAGATCAGCGATACTATCAAGAGCAGTGATACTATCAAGAGCAGTGTGTGGGTTTCTTCTTTTTTCTTCTCATAAGTCAGAACACAAAATACCGGACATTTCTAGGACACGCACATGCTTCTCTTTCGAATAAACGGGTCTCTGGCTTCATCCAGTGGTCGGCTGCGTCATTACAATCCATTTAGTCAGCTCTTTGCCACGTCACGTCAAAGGGGTGGTCCTTAGAAAAGTAGCTCTTCAGGTTGACTCTCAACAGATTACACAGACGAGACATCGCTGGATTCCTAACGGTTCTAAATATGTAACTTCCATAGCTGTAAGATACAGACACCTGCATACTTCCTTAAACCTAAAATACATAAATAATACATTTTGTGTGGAAGTCCAAAAGGTATGCAAAAAATGTACTACTGTAAGTCGCTCTGGATAAGAGCGTCTGCTAAATGACAAAAATGTACAAATGTAAAATGTGGTGGATGGAGAAGGAGGAAGGTGGTGGATGGAGAAGGAGGAAGATGGTGGATGGAGAAGGAGGTGGATGGAGAAGGAGGAAGGTAGGAAGGAGCAGGAGGAAAGTGGTGGATGGAGAAGGAGGTGGATGGAGAAGGAGGAAGATGGTGGATGGAGAAGGAGGTGGATGGAGAAGGAGGAAGGTAGGAAGGAGCAGGAGGAAAGTGGTGGATGGAGAAGGAGGTGGATGGAGAAGGAGGAAGATGGTGGATGGAGAAGGAGGTGGATGGAGAAGGAGGAAGGTAGGAAGGAGCAGGAGGAAAGTGGTGGATGGAGAAGGAGGTGGATGGAGAAGGTGGTGGATGGAGAAAGAGGAAGGTGGTGGATGGAGAAGTTGGTGGATGGAGAAGGAGGAAGGGGGTGGATGGAGAAGGTGGTGGATGGAGAAGGAGGACGGTAGCGGAAGGAGCAGGAGGAAAGTGGTGGATGGAGAAGGAGGTGGATGGAGAAGGAGGAAGGTGGTGGATGGAGAAGGAGGTGGATGGAGAAGGAGGAAGGTGGTGGATGGAGAAGGAGGTGGATGGAGAAGGAGGAAGGGGGTGGATGGAGAAGGTGGTGGATGGAGAAGGAGGACGGTAGCGGAAGGAGCAGGAGGAAAGTGGTGGATGGAGAAGGAGGTGGATGGAGAAGGAGGAAGGTGGTGGATGGAGAAGGAGGTGGATGGAGAAGGAGGAAGGTGGTGGATGGAGAAGGAGGTGGATGGAGAAGGAGGAAGGTGGTGGATGGAGAAGGAGGAAGGTGGTGGATGGAGAAGGTGGTGGATGGAGAAGGAGGAAGTTGGTGGATGGAGAAGGTGGTGGATGGAGAAGGAGGTGGATGGAGAAGGAGGACGGTAGCGGAAGGAGCAGGAGGAAAGTGGTGGATGGGTATACATGCTGTTGTTGGGGTGTATGGGGTACTGCAGCGCTCCTGCACACAATTGCTATTTTCAAAGTTCCTGGACATTAAGTTCCTGAACATGTCTGACGTTTCTGGAAAGTGATTAACAATGACAACACGTGGGCCTCGCGAGTGGCGCCGGGGGGGGGCTTTACTTGGCTCATCGCGCTCTAGCGACTCCTTGCAGCGGGCCGGGCGCCTGCAGGCTGACCTCGGTCGTCAGGTGAACGGTGTTTCCTCAGACACATTGGTGCGGCTGGCTTCTGGGTTAAGCGGGCGGGTGTTAAGAAGTGCGGTTTGGCGGGTCATGTTTCGGAGGACGCGTGACTCGACCTTCGCCTCCTGAGCCCGTCGGGGAGTTGCAGCGCTGAAACAAGATCGAAATTGGGGAGAAAAAAAATAAAGAAAAAATAAACAGTGATGCTGGTTCACTGAATGTTTTCTTAAAACTACCACTTTAGTCAGCTCAGTAGAGTGCTCTGCAGCACACACACACATGCACACACACACATGCACGCACGCACACACACACACACACCTCATTAGTGACCTAAGTGCATAAGTACGAGACAAGTGAATAGCCAGTGGCTGAAGGCCCCTGGAGGCCCCTGACCCCCAGCATCAGGTTGGGTTAGTTCTGAGCTCTGCTTCACATTGTGTGACTGAACGGAGGCTGTCAAGTGCGTCTCTCCTCACCAGCCCCCCTCACACAGACCCCCAGTCAGAGCACCACCGCTGGGGCCCCCCTCACACAGACCCCCAGTCAGAGCACCACCGCTGGGTCCCCCCTCACACAGACTCCGAGTCAGAGCACCACCGCTGGGGCCCCCCTCACACAGACCCCCAGTCAGAGCACCACCGCTGGGGCCCCCCTCACACAGACCCCCAGTCAGAGCACCACCACTGGGTCCCCCCTCACACAGACCCCCAGTCAGAGCACCACCGCTGGGGCCCCCCTCACACAGACCCCCAGTCAGAGCACCACCGCTGGGGCCCCCCTCACACAGACCCCCAGTCAGAGCACCACCGCTGGGGCCCCCCTCACACAGACCCCCAGTCAGAGCACCACCGCTGGGGCCCCCCTCACACAGACCCCCAGTCAGAGCACCACCGCTGGGGCCCCCCTCACACAGACCCCCAGTCAGAGCACCACCGCTGGGGCCCACAATAGAGACACTGCCCTTAGGTAAAGGGTGGAAATAGCAACACTGCATCTGGCATGGAACGGTTTGTTCTGGGTGAAAGCATTGTATGGATAGAGGGGAGAGGAGTTAAGCTGTGTGTGTGTGTGTGTGTGTGTGTGTGTGTGTGTGTGTGTGTGTGTGTGTGTGTGTGTGTGTGTGTGTGTGTGTGTGTGTGTGTGTGTGTGTGTGTGTGTGTGTGTGTGTGTGTGTGTGTGTGTGTGTGTGTGTGTGTGAGTGCGTGCGTGCGTGCGTGCGTGCGTGCGTGCGTGCGCGGTGCATGCGTGTGAAACTGCACTAAACTGATGGTCTGGGAACAATGCAGGGCTTACCTGTATAACCTCAACCCAAAATGACTCATATAATTACCACAGTTAGTTATAGTACATTCTGCAATGAAACAGGTTTCATAGGCCATGGCTAGACATATGTACTCTGTGTGAACACTTCAATCAAGGTGAAGTATTGTCCAAGGTGAAGTATTGTCCAAGGTGAAGTATTGTCCAAGGTGAAGTATTGTCCATTTCATACATTTCAACTGATTTCTGCTTCAATATGAGCAATTCTCTGACACAGGGGTTCCTCAATTCAGGTTGTTATTGTAGAAGAGAACAGTGTCAATGACTTACCTTGGGATTATTTATTTTTTTAAACAATAAATCAGGTCTGTCATACTGTTCTTGAACAGCAGGTCATAAGACCTGTACCTCCATTGGACAGCAGGTTATAAGACCTGTACCTCCATTGGACAGCAGGTCATAAGACCTGTACCTCCATTGGACAGCAGGTCATAAGACCTGTACCTCCATTGGACAGCAGGTCATAAGACCTGTACCTCCATTGGACAGCAGGTCATAAGACCTGTACCTCCATTGGACAGCAGGTCATAAGACCTGTACCTCCATTGGACAGCAGGTCATAAGTCCTGTACCTCCATTGGACAACAGGTCATAAGACCTGTACCTCCACTGAGTATTCTAGAGGAGTGTTATGCAGTATGTGTGTTTCAGATACCTTCAATGTCATCATGTTGTCAGATACAGGGTAGACAGGAACCTTCAATGTCATCATGTTGTCAGATACAGGGTCGACAGGAACCTTCAATGTCATCATGTTGTCAGATACAGGGTAGACAGGAACCTTCAATGTCATCATGTTGTCAGATACAGGGTAGACAGGAACCTTCAACGTCATCATGTTGTCAGTTACAGGGTAGACAGGAACCTTCAACGTCATCATGTTGTCAGTTACAGGGTCGACAGGAACCTTCAACGTCATCATGTTGTCAGATACAGGGTAGACAGGAACCTTCAACGTCATCATGTTGTCAGATACAGGGTAGACAGACAACACTGATAAAGAGCCAATTACGACCTCCCGTCATAAACTCCCCATATCCATATAATATGTTAGCTGGTATGTGCAGGAACTAATTTGACCATTCACCTAGTCCACCTTCCAGTTAGTTTTGATGACGTGTTATATTGATAAGGATGATTGGTATGTATGTAGCTCTCTTCCTCTAGTGATTGTGTTTTTCATCATGGCCAGACGGCATCACTATGTATTGACCAATGGAAACACCCGTAGGGCGTTCTCAAGAGTTTTACTTTATTTTTATTTAACCTTTATTTATAGGTTATTTTTTCTCATTGAGATAAAATCTCTCTTTCAAGAGGGACCTGGTCCAACAGCAGCAAGGGGGAAGAAAGTTTCAGATAAAACAACTTACATCCACTAACACAACAATGAACAAAACTATAGACACACATACAGTACAACAATTACATATTACGTAAAGAAACACAGATAACAACGTTCTTAAGATAATAATGCCGTATTGATAAAGGCAATCTCTCCCAATCTGTTGATCAATTGATGCATTTACAATTACACATGCAGCAGAGAGAAACTGAACATTTGATCTGTGGGGGATGTTTTTCTGCTGTATACTGAAATACGCAGAGTAAAACCCCATTAACCAGTTGCACTATCGTCATGTTGTGATAGAAATCCGAACGATTAAGACACAAAGTTAAACCATATTCAGTAGAGAGAAACTGCACTTCTACTCAGTGTGGTGTGCTGGGTGAAACGTTTTGTTCCCCACCCATTTCTTCACATCCTGTGTTTAAGAACTCTCAGCGTCAGACACCAGAAGACCTTTAAACACTAGCACAACCCTGATGGGAACTGAAACCTCTCTCTCTTTCTCCTCTCCCTCCCTCTCTCTCTCTCTCTCTCTCTCTCTCTCTCCCTCTCTCTTTCTCCTCTCTCTCTCTCTCTCTCTCTCTCTCTCTCTCTCTCTCTCTCTCTCTCTCTCTCTCTCTCTCTCTCTCTCTCTCTCTCTCTCTCTCTCTCTCTTTCTCCTCTCTCTCTCTCTCTCTCTCGCTCTTTCTCTCTTTCTCTCTCTCTCTCTCCTCTCTCTCTCTCTCTCTCTCTCTCTCTCTCTCCTCTCTGTCCCTCTCTCCCTCTCTCTCGCTCTGTATCGCTGTGTATCTCTCTGTCACTCAATCTCCTCTCTCCCTTTCTCTCTCTCACACACACATGCACACACACACACATATTAATGCATGTAGTCACATACACCTCTCTGTCATATATGTCATTAGACAATTAAAAGAAAACCAGACCCTAACTAATAAAAAAACAACAGGTGCTTCAGTGGGTTTTCCTCCGTCCGTTATGCAAAGCACAGCACAGATGAGTAACTTTGTCAATCTGTTCTGAATCAACCTGAAGAATCACAAGGCACCCTATTCCCTTTTATAGTACACTACTGTTGATCGTCTACGGGGCTCCATTTGGGACACACTCCTACCTTCTGGTTTCACAATGTAGAGATTCCTCTGTAGGGAAGCCAGCCCATTGTTCTGATGAGATGATTGTAGGTAAATAAAGACAACATAACCTCTCCAGCTCTCATAAACATGTCCTGTTCTCAATGCTAGCATTGCTTCTGTAATAAACCTTCTCTCATAGACTTACTAGATCCCACACTTGCATACCCGAGACTGTTTCTGAATGTCTACTTCCTATTAAACAAGTATCAACCATAACCCTAAAGCTACCTGCCATCTCTATCTAACCATGTCTACTTCCTATTAAACAAGTATCAACCATAACCCTAAAGCTACCTGCCATCTCTATCTAACCATGTCTACTTCCTATAAAACAAGTATCAACCATAACCCTAAAGCTACCTGCCATCTCTATCTAACCATGTCTACTTCCTATAAAACAAGTATCAACCATAACCCTAAAGCTACCTGCCATCTCTATCTAACCATGTCTACTTCCTATAAAACAAGTATCAACCATAACCCTAAAGCTACCTGCCATCTCTACCTAACCATGTCTACTTCCTATTAAACAAGTATCAACCATAACCCTAAAGCTACCTGCCATCTCTATCTAACCATGTGTCTACTTCCTATTAAACAAGTATCAACCATAACCCTAAAGCTACCTGCCATCTCTATCTAACCATGTCTACTTCCTATAAAACAAGTATCAACCATAACCCTAAAGCTACCTGCCAGCTCTATCTAACTACAGGTCTACTGAAGCCTTTACCACAGCAGAATGACATCCCAGGCTATCCTTAATAGCACCATATTACCCTATATAGTTCACTACTCTAGAGCCCTATAGGTCCTGGTCAACAGTAACCATTCTGATCAGGAAGAGTTCCTTCTTCATGACTTCTTGTAATTTGATAAGGCCTGTGAACTTTGAACCCATCCCCACAGTCTGACATGTGCCCAGTGACAGACAGAGTGTTCTCAAAACAAATGAAACTGGACAAGCAAACACAGACACAGACACAGACACAGACACAGACACAGACACAGACACACACACACAGACACAGACACAGACACAGACACAGACACACACACACACACAGACACAGACACAGACACAGACACACACACAGACACAGACACAGACACAGACACAGACACAGACACACACACACACACACACACAGACACAGACACAGACACAGACACAGACACAGACACACACACAGACACACACACACACACACAGACACAGACACAGACACAGACACAGACACACACACACACACACACAGACACAGACACAGACACAGACACAGACACAGACACAGACACACACACAGACACAGACACACACACACAGACACAGACACAGACACAGACACAGACACACACACACACACAGACACAGACACAGACACAGACACAGACACAGACACAGACACAGACACACACACACACACAGACACAGACACAGACACACACACACACACAGACACAGACACAGACACACACACACACACACACACACATACACACACACACACACACACACACACACAGACACAGACACAGACACACACACACACACAGACACAGACACAGACACACACACACACACACACACACACACACACACACACACACACACACACACACACACACACACACACAGACACAGACACAGACACACACACACACACAGACACAGACACAGACACACACACACACACACACACACACACACACACACACACACACACACACACACACACACAGACACAGACACACACACACACACAGACACAGACACAGACACACACACACACACACACACACATACACACACACACATACACACACACACACACACACACTGACACCTTGTCCATGGGGTGGGTGAGAACACTGTTTACAGATGAGGGACTGTCAACAGTTTGTTTTCAATTCAGTTCAATTCAATGTTTGATCTATTCCACAACTTGGGTGCAATGATCCTATCATGGCATAACACACAGTAGGTATATCACATCCAAACATTGAGACAACCTATCATGGCATAACACACAGTAGGTATATCACATCGAAACATTGAGACAACTGAGAATTTGAAAGTGCCCGGTAGTTCCCGTGTTTGACCGTGGGAGACGCATGCCACCGCTTGGCAGTAATCTTGGTTCAGTCCATCGCTCCGTCACCTTCCACCTTTTCCTGGTATTTCCCCCAGTAGAGAGTCGGTCCACTGTTTCCTGGTATTTCCCCCAGTAGAGAGTCAGTCCACTGTTTCCTGGTATTTCCCCCAGTAGAGTGTCAGTCCACTGTTTCCTGGTATTTCCCCCAGTAGAGAGTCGGTCCACTGTATCCTGGTGCATCCTGCCTGCATATTCTACCCCCTAGTCAGGACAGGACAGGAGGCATTAAAACACAGAGCTTTGAACAGAGAACGAGGGTCCCACTGCGTCCCAAATGGCACCCTATTCCCTATATAGTGCACTACTTCTGGTCAAAAGGGTGCTATTTTGGGACGCAGTTTGGGACGCAGACCGACAGACTCCCTGCCTCTGTGTCCATGTGTTGTTAAGGGTCAGGGGGAGCTGAGAGCTGGGAGCGGGGGATACACTCTGACTGGGTGTCCTTCCTCCTCTGGACGCTGTCCCTGAGAGGAATGACAGGAGGAATGGCCTCACCTGCTCTAGCTGCTAGACAGGACAAGACAGATCAGGACAGGACAGGGTATAACAGGACAGGACAGATCAGGACAGGACAGATCAGGACAGGACAGATCAGGACAGGACAGAACAGGGTATAACAGGACAGAAGAGGGCCGATCGAGACACAACAGAACTGGACTGGACGAGACAGAGCAGGATGGAACAGATCAGAACATGACAGATCAGAACAGGACAGATCAGGACAGGACAGATCAGAACAGGACAGATCAGGACAGGACAGATCAGGACAGGACAGGACAGGACAGGACAGGACAGGACAGATCAGAACAGGACAGATCAGAACAGGACAGATCAGGACAGGACAGATCAGGACAGGACAGGACAGGACAGATCAGGACAGGACAGATCAGGACAGGACAGATCAGGACAGGACAGGACAGGACAGGACAGGACAGGACAGATCAGGACAGGACAGATCAGGACAGGACAGATCAGGACAGGACAGGACAGGACAGATCAGGACAGGACAGGACAGGACAGGACAGATCAGGACAGGACAGATCAGGACAGGACAGATCAGGACAGGACAGATCAGGACAGGACAGGACAGATCAGGACAGGACAGGACAGGACAGGACAGGACAGGACAGATCAGGACAGGACAGATCAGAACAGGACAGATCAGAACAGGACAGATCAGAACAGGAGGCAGGTAGCTTAGTGGTTAAGAGCGTTGTGCCAGTAACCGAAAAGTCGCTGGTTCTAATCCCCGAGCCGACTAGGTGAAAAATCTGTTGATGTGCCCTTGAGCAAGGCACTTAACCCTAATTGCTCCTGTAAGTCGCTCTGGATAAGAGCGTCCGCTAAATGACCTAAAAAAAAAAAAAAAAAAAAGATCAGGACAGGACAGGACAGGACAGCCAGACTGTGCTGTACCTAGGAGGGGAAAGGAACTCTTCCTTCGTTCATTGTAAAAAGTATTATTAAGTATATAACTTGTTCCACATACTTTTTTTTTGTTTACTCAACTTTTCAGTCGAAGCGTTACCTGAACTTAAAATGTTTATTTGGCCCAAACTTAGCTCCAACATGAGAAAATGTAGGCAAAAATGTAGTTAACATAAAATGATATTTTTGCTCAGATTGTCTTGTGTTCATTCATCTAGAAATTATTATTTGGGAATCTTACCTAAAGAAAATGCTGTGGAACTAATTATACGCACAGAGTGCATTTAACATACATTGTTTTCAACATACATATTTGACACACACTGATTACATTGTGCACGTTAATTTATATTCAACATGTTCTCACTTGGGATTATGAACTCACAACCTCTTGCTTCCCAGCATTCCTATCTTCCTGCTATGCCACCACATCTGCTCCGATAACTGATTTCACCTCTATACTTTACACTTCAAAGTAAATCTCAGCTCTGTTAAAAGCACACTCAAGAAAAACTATTTTATTGATCATAGTGATTAAGGAGTTATTTTAAAACAAGAGTAATACCAACATTCTACAACTATACAGAAAAACCTCAACTTGCTTAAATAAGTAAATCAAATCAATGATGAGAAAACAGTCAACTTAACAGATTTTTTGATACGTACATGGTATGGCTCCGTGTAGCTCAGTTGGTAGAGCATGTCGTTTGCAACGCCAGCGTTGAGGGTTTGTTTCCCACTGGGGGGCCAGTATGAAAAAGAAAATGTATGCGCTCACTAACTGTAAGTCTCTCTGGATAACAGTCTCTGCTAAATGACTAAGAACAATGTACTTGGTGGTGTAGCAGGAAGATTGAAGTGTTGTGAACCAAAAGGTTGTGTGTTCAAATCCCAGGTGAGGACATGTTGAATAATAATTAATTTATAAATGAACATGTGCAATGTGTATTTCAACATTTGTTAAATATGTAAATTGAAAACATTGCGTGTTAAAAGCACAGTGTGTGTAACCAGTTGCACAGTTTTGTTAAGATGCCCATATAATAATGTATAGTTGAATGAACATATGAGACAAGTTGAGCAAACACATCATTTTAAATTGACTGAATTTTCTCAAGTTGGAAAACATTTGAGGCCAACAATTGTTTTTAGTTCAGGAACAAAACGTTGAGTAAAGAAAATAAAATAGCTGTGGAACCTGTTTTATACAGTGTTCTCAGAGACAGAAAGATACAGAGGGAGGGAGGGAGAGAGAGAGGGAGATAAGGAGGGAGGGAGGGAGGTAGGGGGAGGGGGGGAGGGAGGGAGATAAGGAGGGAGGGAGGTAGGGAGGGAGGGAGGGAGGGAGGGAGGGAGGGAGGGAGGGAGGGAGGAGAGGGAGGGAGGGAGGGAGGAGAGGGAGATAAGGAGGGAGGGAGGGAGGGAGGGAGGGAGGGAGGGAGGGTAGTAATACCCAGATATTAAGGTGTATTCCTATCTTAGCAAACTATTTGACAATTAAAAGTAACATGTAGACAAGGGAAGATGCAGCACTATCTTCTTACATTGTCTTTAAAACAGTTGGAGGGCATGCAAGTAATATATTACAAATTATGGATTACAATAAGACACAGTAATGTATTACACATTATGGATTACAATAAGACACAGTAATATATTACACATTATGGATTACAATAAGACACAGTAATATATTACACATTATGGATTACAATAAGACAGTAATATATTACACATTATGGATTACAATAAGACAGTAATATATTACACATTATGGATTACAATAAGACACAGTAATGTATTACACATTATGGATTACAATAAGACACAGTAATGTATTACACATTATGGATTACAATAAGACACAGTAATATATTACACATTATGGATTACAATAAGACACAGTAATACATTACACATTATGGATTACAATAAGACACAGTAATATATTACACATTATGGATTACAATAAGACACAGTAATATATTACACATTATGGACTACAATAAGACACAGTAATGTATTACACATTATGGACTACAATAAGACACAGTAATATATTACACATTATGGATTACAATAAGACAGTAATATATTACACATTATGGATTACAATAAGACACAGTAATATATTACACATTACGGACTACAATAGTGCCTCCATAACATATTATTTATCAATAGTGCCTTGTCATCCTCCATAACATATTATTTATTGAATAGCCTACTTTACATACAGTATATGATCTCTTCTTCTTCTTGTGCTGAGCCCTTTTTTTTTTTCTCTAGAAGATACAAGAGATAGGAAGGGCACTTGGTCGCAGGTTCAACTGTCCACAGCCCTCTCAGGACATAATGTCCCGATCTAACTTTGTTTAACGACGGCACGATTCTCGCGCTCTGGAGCGCATCGGTATCCAATGGATGAGCAGCTGCAAAACGACACACCCCTATGCATCGGGATGGCACGCCCCCAGCATGGAAACAGCTCTAGTCGACTCGGCACATTGACCTGTCACAATGCAGGAGACAGCTAGGCAACTGTAACTGGGATGGAGGATGTTCATCTGGATAAAGAAAGAAAAGTTTTCAGCATTTCATAACTGTCTAATTTCCAGAGACCGGAGAGGGATTCATACTCGACGTGTTTGCGTTTAGATTTTTGATCTAGGATGGCAATTCCGCGGAGAAGCCGGTAACATTTATTATGGGAGTTGTTTTCTATCGATAGCACACTGAGACCAAAGCTACCTCCATAATCACATAAAGGGATCAACCCGACGGAAGTCCTTTAACCATAACATAGTTGTTATATTTGAATGTCACCAGTTACTCATTAGTGTTCCGTTTGAAAGGATATGGATCATTTCGCCGCAGAGTGCCTTGTGTCTATGTCCAGCCGGGCTATCGTTCACCCTAAAGAGAACAGAGAGTTGAAAACAGAATCAGCCTGCTATCCAAGGAACGATGGAGAAGACATGGTCAAAGACAACTCCTCTCTTTTCGTGGTGGCCAGGATTCTAGCGGATTTTAACCAGCAGCCACCCACGACTACTACCGATATTGCCGAGCAGGCAAAAATAAAAGAGGGGTGCGTGTCGCCTTCTACAGTCACAGAGGACGGGAATACAGCCACACCTATCGTCATAAGCACCGCCGGCGACCTCACACAAAGAGGCAGCAAACGTGTCAGAGGTCGATCCGAACCGGAATCGCCTCAGAAAAAGCACAAATGTCATTATTCGGGTTGTGAAAAAGTTTACGGGAAGTCGTCCCACCTCAAAGCGCACCTAAGGACACACACAGGTCAGTTCCCTTTTTTTTTAAACCACAATTGCTTTATTGATGGAAAACATTTTGTCTTATGAAAAAAAAAAAAGAACATTCAAATACATTATTTATGTGATATAAAATTCCTCCGTTACTTTATTTCAGTTTCACTTGTAGCCTAGTATTATGAAGGGCTGGGTGTGAATAGTGACGAATAGTGACCCTAAATTGGATGTGGGCCAACGCATTGATGCAATGCACAACGTGTCACATAAGGTCGTACACAGTTATCTATTGCATTGACCCGTTGCGCACATGAAAAAACGCTTTTAAAAACACATTCTCTTACTATTCTGTTAACCCTCTAAACGACTCTCTCTAAAACAACAATGCTAGAGTTGCAGTGAACGAGAGAGCTGCGTTACATTGTAGCATTGTCTGCATTCACTGGCTGGTGAATAAGTTCAGCGTGTGTAGAAACCACTCAACTCGATGACCTGCTGTATAGGTGATGTAACCAGCCGGTGCAGCATAATGGATTCACGCAACTACTGAAGTATACTAACTATGGGGGATTGTTTCAGGTTTATAGAAAACACAAGAAATACATAAACATACGAAAACTCTTTGACTTTATCAGAAAACGTTTCTGAGAAAGTCAAATCAATGTATTTACTGTAAGCAAGAAATCCTTTAGGAAAGGATGGATGGAGGGAGAGAGATAAAGAGAGAGAGATAGATAGACAGAGAGGGGAAATAGAGAAAAAGAGAGAGAGAGAGAGAGAGAGACAGAGAGAGAGAGAGAGAGAGAGAGAGAGAGAGAGATATATAGACAGAGAGGGGAAAGAGAGAGAGAGATATATAGACAGAGAGGGGAAAGAGAGAGAGAGAGATAGATAGACAGAGAGGGGAAAGAGAGAGAGAGAGAAAGCGCGAAAGAGAGATAAATAGATAGACAGAGAGGGGAAAGAGAGAAAGAGAGAGATATGGTAAGTGTGACTCTAAGCTCTTTGTTTTGCTGTTGATGTACCACACCCCCTTCACTGGCTCCTCACTAGTTACCACAGCCACAAAGTCATAATTATGGCTAAACCGCGCCTATTTCTACAATTTATCGTCTTAAAATCTGATTTTAACGCTAACCTTAAATTAAGACAAAAAAGCTATTTAAATTTTCATTCATTTTTTAAGATATAGCCAATTTTGACTTTGTGCTTGTGGTAACTAGTGACAACCCCTTCATTGCCAGCACCACAGCTCTCTCTCTCTCTCTCTCTCTCTCTCTCTCTCTCTCTCTCTCTCTCTCTCTCTCTCTCTCTCTCTCTCTCTCTCTCTCTCTGTCTCTCTCTCTCTCTCTCTCTCTCTCTCTCTCTCTCTCTCTCTCTCTCTCTCTCTCTCTCTCTCTCTCTCTCTCTCTCTATCTCTCTCTCTCTCTCTCTCTCTCTCTCTCTCTCTCTCTCTGTCTCTCTCTCTCTCTCTCTCTCTCTCTCTCTCTCTCTCTCTCTCTCTCTCTCTCTCTCTCTCTCTCTCTCTCTCTCTGTCTCTCTCTGTCTCTCTCTCTCTCTCTCTCTCTCTCTCTCTCTCTCTCTCTCTCTCTCTCTCTCTCTCTCTCTCTCTCTCTCTCTCTCTCTCTCTCTCTCTCTCTCTCTCTCTCTCTCTCTCTCTCTCTCTCTCTCTCTATCTCTCTCTCTCTCTCTCTCTCTCTCTCTCTCTCTCTCTCTCTCTCTCTCTCTCTCTCTCTCTCTCTCTCTCTCTCTCTCTCTCTCTCTCTCTCTCTCTCTCTCTCTCTCTCTGTCTCTCTCTCTCTCTCTCTCCCTCTCTCTCTCTCTCTCTCTCTCTCTCTCTCTCTCTCTCTCTCTCTCTCTCTCTCTCTCTCTCTCTCTCTCTCTGTCTCTCTCTCTCTCTCTCTCTCTCTCTCTCTCTGTCTCTCTCTCTCTCTCTCTCTCTATCTCTCTCTCTCTCTCTCTCTCTCTCTCTCTCTCTCTCTCTCTCTCTCTCTCTCTCTCTCTCTCTCTCTCTCTCTCTCTCTCTCTCTCTCTCTCTCTCTCTCTGTCTCTCTCTCTCTCTCTCTCTCTCTCTCCCCCTCTCTCTCTCTCTCTCCAGGCCCAGCCGCAGACACACACTCTGTCTGCCTTACAGCTGATCTGGCCAGCAACAGACTCAGCTAGCAGAGCTCAGACACAGGGAGGTTTCCCATAGGATAAGATGATTCATATCGTGCCATTAGGTGGGACATATAACCTCCATAACCTTAACCCATGTTATTACCACGTGATAAAGCAGTGTGCCAGAGCACAGACAACAGGGAGAGGCAGAGGAATGCACTGAAGAAACATATAGGTTTTCAATAGGATAAGATGCTTCATATCATAACGTCATGTAGAAAACCTACTTCTTCATGACCGTCATTGAAAAGACATTTACATTTGAGTCATTTAGCAGACGCTCTTATCCAGAGCGACTTACAGGAGCAATTAGGGTTAAGTGCCTTGCTCAAGGGCACATCGACAGATTTTTTTTCACCTAGTCGGCTCGGGGCACAACGCTCTTAACCACTAAGCTACCTGCTTAGAGGGACCATGTTTAGTCCCTCTAATTAAAGGACAATATCAGAGCTGTGTGGATAGCCTTGGTCTCATTGTCCCATCCCCTGACCTCCCAAACTAGTTTCTATAGGATAAGATCTCTCATATCATATCATTAGATAGAGAACATCATGTCCTTAATCTTCATCCTATAATATCCTCCTGAGACCCAGCAGTTCATTTTTGTCCTCTCTAATGGCCATGTGTTATGCTCCGTGTCTCTAAGGCCATACATACCGCTGTGTTAGGTCCTGTTGTACCATTTGAGAGGACATTCTGTGCTTTTCAATGACATCACACGTGTGTCTGACACCTTGATCATCTTTACTTTCTGGTTCTTCAAAGTGGCTACCATCACAATTACCATCACAATTAGCACATTTTATGTTAAGTGTGTGTCATTTTTTGTGAGATTGATATTCAAATGGTTTCTAATAGGTAAATACCTCAGGAATAGTTTGGTGAGGTTGATATTCAAATGGTTTCTAATAGGTGAATACCTCAGGAATAGTTTGGTGATGTGTTGATATTCAAATAGATTCTAATAGGTAAATACCTCAGGAATAGTTTGGTGATGTGTTGATATTCAAATGGTTTCTAATAGGTAAATACCTCAGGAATAGTTTGGTGATGTGTTGATATTCAAATGGCTTCTAATAGGTAAATACCTCAGGAATAGTTTGGTGATGTGTTGATATTGAAATAGTTTCTAATAGGTAAATACCTCAGGAATAGTTTGGTAATGTGTTGATATTCAAATAGTTTCTAATAGGTAAATACCTCAGGAATAGTTTGGTGATGTGTTGATATTCAAATAGTTTCTAATAAGTAAATACCTCAGGAATAGTTTGGTGATGTGTTGATATTCAAATAGTTTCTAATAGGTAAATACCTCAGGAATAGTTTGGTGATGTGTTGATATTCAAATGGCTTCTAATAGGTAAATACCTCAGGAATAGTTTGGTGATGTGTTGATATTCAAATAGTTTCTAATAGGTAAATACCTCAGGAATAGTTTGGTGATGTGTTGATATTCAAATGGCTTCTAATAGGTAAATACCTCAGGAATAGTTTGGTGAGTTTTCAGAGCAGTGTAATCATTTTGTCACATTAAATCAGACCTGTCCTCTGTAAAAATAAAATAAAATCAAATCTGTATTGGGCATCAGGATGCGCTAACTATGTTTTTTTTTAACCTACTGTCCCCATTTACTGTAATGTTAAATGTTTCATATTTACTATCAACCGAGTCCTAATGGTCACTGAGGATAGAGCAAATTATGAGGAGGTATTAAGGGAGAGTATCAGAGATGTGTAGATGGATAGGGGTTAGGGTTAAAGGAGAGTATCAGAGATGTGTAGATGGATAGGGTTTAGGGTTAAAGGAGAGTATCAGAGATGTGTAGATGGATAGGGGTTAGGGTTAAAGGAGAGTATCAGAGATGTGTAGATGGATAGGGTTTAGGGTTAAAGGGAGAGTATCAGAGATGTGTAGATGGATAGGGTTTAGGGTTAAAGGAGAGTATCAGAGATGTGTAGATGGATAGGGGTTAGGGTTAAAGGAGAGTATCAGAGATGTGTAGATGGATAGGGGTTAGGGTTAAAGGAGAGTATCAGAGATGTGTAGATGGATAGGGTTTAGGGTTAAAGGGAGAGTATCAGAGATGTGTAGATGGATAGGGTTTAGGGTTAAAGGAGAGTATCAGAGATGTGTAGATGGATAGGGGTTAGGGTTAAAGGAGAGTATCAGAGATGTGTAGATGGATAGGGTTTAGGGTTAAAGGAGAGTATCAGAGATGTGTAGATGGATAGGGGTTAGGGTTAAGGGAGAGTATCAGAGATGTGTAGATGGATAGGGGTTAGGGTTAAAGGAGGGTATCAGAGATGTGTAGATGGATAGGGTTTAGGGTTAAAGGAGAGTATCAGAGATGTGTAGATGGATAGGGTTTAGGGTTAAAGGAGAGTATCAGAGATGTCTAGATGGATAGGGTTTAGGGTTAAAGGAGAGTATCAGAGATGTGTAGATGGATAGGGGTTAGGGTTAAAGGAGAGTATCAGAGATGTGTAGATGGATAGGGGTTAGGGTTAAAGGAGAGTATCAGAGATGTGTAGATGGATAGGGGTTAGGGTTAAAGGAGAGTATCAGAGATGTGTAGATGGATAGGGGTTAGGGTTAAAGGAGAGTATCAGAGATGTGTAGATGGATAGGGGTTAGGGTTAAAGGAGAGTATCAGAGATGTGTAGATGGATAGGGGTTAGGGTTAAAGGAGAGTATCAGAGATGTGTAGATGGATAGGGGTTTAGGGTTAAAGGAGAGTATCAGAGATGTGTAGATGGATAGGGTTTAGGGTTAAAGGAGAGTATCAGAGATGTGTAGATGGATAGGGGTTAGGGTTAAAGGAGAGAATCAGAGATGTGTAGATGGATAGGGGTTAGGGTTAAAGGAGAGTATCAGAGATGTGTAGATGGATAGGGGTTAGGGTTAAAGGAGAGTATCAGAGATGGGTAGATGGATAGGGGTTAGGGTTAAAGGAGAGTATCAGAGATGTGTAGATGGATAGGGTTTAGGGTTAAAGGAGAGTATCAGAGATGTGTAGATGGATAGGGGTTAGGGTTAAAGGAGAGTATCAGAGATGTGTAGATGGATAGGGGTTAGGGTTAAAGGAGAGTATCAGAGATGTGTAGATGGATAGGGGTTAGGGGTTAAAGGAGAGTATCAGAGATGTGTAGATGGATAGGGGTTAGGGTTAAAGGAGAGTATCAGAGATGTGTAGATGGATAGGGGTTAGGGTTAAAGGAGAGTATCAGAGATGTGTAGATGGATAGGGGTTAGGGTTAAAGGAGAGTATCAGAGATGTGTAGATGGATAGGGGTTAGGGTTAAAGGAGAGTATCAGAGATGTGTAGATGGATAGGGGTTAGGGTTAAAGGAGAGTATCAGAGATGTGTAGATGGATAGGGGTTAGGGTTAAAGGAGAGTATCAGAGATGTGTAGATGGATAGGGGTTAGGGTTAAAGGAGAGTATCAGAGATGTGTAGATGGATAGGGTTTAGGGTTAAAGGGAGAGTATCAGAGATGTGTAGATGGATAGGGTTTAGGGTTAAAGGAGAGTATCAGAGATGTGTAGATGGATAGGGGTTAGGGTTAAAGGAGAGTATCAGAGATGTGTAGATGGATAGGGGTTAGGGTTAAAGGAGAGTATCAGAGATGTGTAGATGGATAGGGGTTTAGGGTTAAAGGAGAGTATCAGAGATGTGTAGATGGATAGGGTTTAGGGTTAAAGGAGAGTATCAGAGATGTGTAGATGGATAGGGGTTAGGGTTAAAGGAGAGAATCAGAGATGTGTAGATGGATAGGGGTTAGGGTTAAAGGAGAGTATCAGAGATGTGTAGATGGATAGGGGTTAGGGTTAAAGGAGAGTATCAGAGATGGGTAGATGGATAGGGGTTAGGGTTAAAGGAGAGTATCAGAGATGTGTAGATGGATAGGGTTTAGGGTTAAAGGAGAGTATCAGAGATGTGTAGATGGATAGGGGTTAGGGTTAAAGGAGAGTATCAGAGATGTGTAGATGGATAGGGGTTAGGGTTAAAGGAGAGTATCAGAGATGTGTAGATGGATAGGGGTTAGGGTTAAAGGAGAGTATCAGAGATGTGTAGATGGATAGGGGTTAGGGTTAAAGGAGAGTATCAGAGATGTGTAGATGGATAGGGGGTTAGGGTTAAAGGAGAGTATCAGAGATGTGTAGATGGATAGGGGTTAGGGTTAAAGGAGAGTATCAGAGATGTGTAGATGGATAGGGGTTAGGGTTAAAGGAGAGTATCAGAGATGTGTAGATGGATAGGGGTTAGGGTTAAAGGAGAGTATCAGAGATGTGTAGATGGATAGGGGTTAGGGTTAAAGGAGAGTATCAGAGATGTGTAGATGGATAGGGGTTAGGGTTAAAGGAGAGTATCAGAGATGTGTAGATGGATAGGGGTTAGGGTTAAAGGAGAGTATCAGAGATGTGTAGATGGATAGGGGTTAGGGTTAAAGGAGAGAATCAGAGATGTGTAGATGGATAGGGGTTAGGGTTAAAGGAGAGTATCAGAGATGTGTAGATGGATAGGGTTTAGGGTTAAAGGAGAGTATCAGAGATGTGTAGATGGATAGGGGTTAGGGTTAAAGGAGAGTATCAGAGATGTGTAGATGGATAGGGGTTAGGGTTAAAGGAGAGTATCAGAGATGTATAGATGGATAGGGGTTAGGGTTAAAGGAGGGTATCAGAGATGTGTAGATGGATAGGGGTTAGGGTTAAAGGAGAGTATCAGAGATGTGTAGATGGATAGGGTTTAGGGTTAAAGGAGAGTATCAGAGATGTGTAGATGGATAGGGTTTAGGGTTAAAGGAGAGTATCAGAGATGTGTAGATGGATAGGGGTTAGGGTTAAAGGAGAGTATCAGAGATGTGTAGATGGATAGGGTTTAGGGTTAAAGGAGAGTATCAGAGATGTGTAGATGGATAGGGGTTAGGGTTAAAGGAGAGTATCAGAGATGTGTAGATGGATAGGGGTTTAGGGTTAAAGGAGAGTATCAGAGATGTGTAGATGGATAGGGGTTAGGGTTAAAGGAGAGTATCAGAGATGTGTAGATGGATCGGGGTTAGGGTTAAAGGAGAGTATCAGAGATGTGTAGATGGATAGGGGTAGTTATCTTCTCAGTGCCCCATCCTCTGACCCCATAACTAGTCTCGGCGCCCCGCCCTGAATAGTCATAGGCTGCGTCCCCAAATGGCACCCTATTCCCTATTTAGTGCACTACCTTTGACCAGGGCCCGTAGTGCACTATAAAGGGTATTAGGGTGCTATTTGGCATGCAGGCATAGCCAGCATAACACTGACAGCCAACAGCAACAATACAACGATGGAAATATACAGCTGTTATATAGCCTTTAATTATTATGTTGGTGAATGAAATGAGCTTTTTCAACTGATTCCTCTGTTTCACAGCTGGAAGGATTTGGTGTGTTGGCTCCTTTCATGTTACGTGTAACAAGTCTCTACAATGAGTTTATCTTTGATGATCAAAGACTTCATAGCAACCAGAAGCCTTTGTAGATTACGACTACAGAAGACAAAAATGAACCTGATGCACCATGAATGTTATGCTAGGATTTGCGATAGATACATTCCTAGACAGATACAATTGATTCATTTGTTGTCATTTGCTTTCTTTGGACGGTGACCAAATGACTACTATCAGATCAGAACATCAGAACAAGGCTGTGATGTAAGGATCTCCTGGCCAGAAATCCTCCTGGCCAGAAATCCTCCTGGCCTTGGTACTGAACAAACAACACAAAGTGATTCTAGACCTGCCATCATCATACGATGCAGAAAAAGGGGCTTCAATATCCTAAACATAGCACTTTAATGAATAATATTCATATTCTGTGAGTTGGGTGTGAACTCCCGAAATATAATCATCCTCCCCCTCACTTTCTTTATTCCAGTGAGACTTCACAGCACCACAAACGGGTGACAGTCAGCCATTTTGTCTAGACTGCTGTGCTGATCCGGTGTTCTACTTGTGGTGGATAGAGACGGACTCTTAAGGTGCTGGCAGACAGCAGGGGTGGGGTGGGTGGGGTGGCCCATTCATTTTCAATGAAGCCTAGGCGGCGGGGGGGGCGAAATTCTATCCAGGCAGAGCGGTCGGCGGTGCTCGTGCCAGTGAAGGCCACTCAAGTGAGGCGGAGAAAATAGAAATCTGTTCTATTTCTGAAACGGTGCCGTCATTGTTGACCAATCCCAGGAGAAAACGTAGCCTGCGGGGTAATGCGTCAGCGCGTACGTCCTGTTGCCCACTTTAGCTAGCTGGCTAACGCTATCAATTTACAGAGCCACGTTTAACAATAAGTTTCAAGTTTCAAGTTTTTTTTATTTTTATGTCACGTGCACAAGTACAGTGAAATGCCTTTCTTGCAAACTCAAAACCCAACAATACAATAATTTATAACATAATACTAGAAAAAGACCACGAGAAATAAGAAGAAATATGAAATACACAATAAAGTAAGGAAGAATACAGAGTCAGTTCCAGTACCATATTAACAATGTGCAGGGATACTGGAGTGATGGAGGTAGATATGTATAGGGGTCAGGTGACTATATACAGGGTCAGTTCCAATACCATATTAACACTGTGCAGGGATACTGGAGTGATGGAGGTAGATATGTATAGGGGTCAGGTGACTATATACAGGGTCAGTTCCAGTACCATATTAACAATGTGCAGGGATACTGGAGTGATGGAGGTAGATATGTATAGGGGTAAGGTGACTATATACAGGGTCAGTTCCAGTACCATATTAACAATGTGCAGGGATACTGGAGTGATGGAGGTAGATATGTATAGGGGTCAGGTGACTATATACAGGGTCAGTTCCAGTACCATATTAACAATGTGCAGGGATACTGGAGTGATGGAGGTAGATATGTATAGGGGTCAGGTGACTATATACAGGGTCAGTTCCAGTACCATATTAACAATGTGCAGGGATACTGGAGTGATGGAGGTAGATATGTATAGGGGTCAGGTGACTATATACAGGGTCAGTTCCAGTACCATATTAACAATGTGCAGGGATACTGGAGTGATGGAGGTAGATATGTATAGGGGTCAGGTGACTATATACAGGGTCAGTTCCAATACCATATTAACAATGTGCAGGGATACTGGAGTGATGGAGGTAGATATGTATAGGGGTCAGGTGACTATATACAGGGTCAGTTCCAATACCATATTAACAATGTGCAGGGATACTGGAGTGATGGAGGTAGATATGTATAGGGGTCAGGTGACTATATACAGGGTCAGTTCCAGTACCATATTAACACTGTGCAGGGATACTGGAGTGATGGAGGTAGATATGTATAGGGGTCAGGTGACTAGGCAACAGGATATATGATAAACAGAGTAGCAGCAGCTTGTATGTGAGTGGGTGTGTGGGTGTGTAGAGTGGGTATAAATGTATGTTATGTGTGAGTGATCAAGATCATATAAATAATTGTTTTCTAATGTATATTTGGATTCATAATTTCTGTTTCATGTACAGGTAAATATTTGTTTTCATGCACACTTATGGTGTTATAGCTATTCAATTTTTTGCACGTCGATAATGTTTGTTTATTTCGTTGCTATGGTCACCACCGGCTGTGGCCCTGCGTGTAAAATCTGACTAGATGGACGAGACGTTGTACTCGGTGGGGAACTCTGCCATATTCCGGCGGGTGTCTGCACAGGGCTTTAGTTACCGTTTGGTTAGACTTTTGTCTCTTTGTTCTAAAAACTGTACTCATCGTCTCCAAGGGGAACTTCGACTATAGAGTTAAATGATATGTTGGCAACAGGGTTAGATCTCGTTTCGCCTCAAGTAAACAAGCAAAGTTGAGTGATTTGTGGCAACGTATTGCAGCCTGTCTGCCTGCGTCTGTGTGTGTGTGTGTGTGTGTGTGTGTGTGTGTGTGTGTGTGTGTGCGTGCGTGATGCCCCGGGTTAAACCAGGATACGTGTGCTGCGTTGGTCTGAGGTTAGTGGATGTTGTGTTGTGTTAGGTTTCTGTGACAGCGGCCCAGATGGGAACAGCAGAGCGCGGAACCGAGCACTGTCTGTGTGTGTGTGGTATTTCCTGCTGTTGTTGAAACAACACCATCAGCTGCATCCCAAATTGCACCCTATTTCCTTTAGAGTGCAATACTTCTGACCAATGCCCTATGGGGGAAAGCCCAAAAGTAGAGCACTATATAGGGAATAGGATGCAATTTGGGATACAGACGGCGTCTTCTCTTTGAAAAAGCTTCTATTGTACCTTATTACATTATTCTCTCAGTTAGTAAATACAACTACCTCCTCCACTTTACCTCAGGTAGTCTATACAACTACCTCCTCCACTTTACCTCAGGTAGTCTTAGTCTATACAACTACCTCCTCAACTTTACCTCAGGTAGTAAATACAACTACCTCCTCCACTTTACCTCAGGTAGTCTTAGTAAATACAACTACCTCCTCCACTTTACCTCAGGTAGTCTTAGTAAATACAACTACCTCCTCCACTTTACCTCAGTTAGTAAATACAACTACCTCCTCCACTTTACCTCAGGTAGTCTATACAACTACCTCCTCCACTTTACCTCAGGTAGTCTATACAACTACCTCCTCCACTTTACCTCAGGTAGTCTTAGTAAATACAACTACCTCCTCCACTTTACCTCAGGTAGTCTTAGTAAATACAACTACCTCCTCCACTTTACCTCAGGTAGTCTTAGTAAATACAACTACCTCCTCCACTTTACCTCAGGTAGTCTTAGTAAATACAACTACCTCCTCCACTTTACCTCAGGTAGTCTTAGTAAATACAACTACCTCCTCCACTTTACCTCAGGTAGTCTTAGTAAATACAACTACCTCCTCCACTTTACCTCCAGGAAAATAGGGACTGTTTTATACAAGGCCCCTCTCTGAGGCTTTGTTGGTTCTGTTCATTAAGTAGCTCATGGATTATATTTATCCTGGTGACGTTTGAACCTTACCTTTCAGGTGATGAAAGAAAGTGGCAGTTGGTCTTTGTCAATTTTATAGCAGCTAAGCTGAAGCTGACACATCTACATCTCTTTCTCAATTCTCTCTCTGTCATTCTGTACAGTGTGCAGTTAGTGTGCAGTTGAGAGCGTTCAACATATGTTGTCTTTGGCTCAGTGTTCACACAGCTGTTTAAGTACACAGAGAAACTATGGCACATGGAAGTGAAATCAACAGTTTCCAGTTGTCGGTTACCACTTCTCCCTCTCTCTCTCTCTCTCTCTCTCTCTCTCTCTCTCTCTCTCTCTCTCTCTCTCTCTCTCTCTCTCTCTCTCTCTCTCTCTCTCTCTCTCTCTCTCTCTCTCTCTCTCTCTCTCTCTCTCTCTCTCTCTCTCTCTCTCTCTCTTATCTCTCTCTCTCTCTCTCTCTGATTCTCTCCCTCTCCCTCCTTTCCTCGCTCCCTCCTGGCTCTTGACTGAGCAGCACTGCAACTGGCTCGGTCAGATAATATGTTTTCCGTCTTGCTCTCCTCTCGTTGGGTAATCAGAGAATGTGGGTCACTTGAGTTCAGCTCTGGCTCAGCCAACACAGTTTGTCCCAGAGGTAGCTCCCTCTCTCTCTCTCTCTCTCTCTCTCTCTCTCTCTCTCTCTCTCTCTCTCTCTCTCTCTCTCTCTCTCTCTCTCTCTCTCTCTCTCTCTCTCTCTCTCTCTCTCTCTCTCTCTTCTCCTCTCTCTCTCTCTCTCTCTCTCTCTCTCTCTCTCTCTCTCTCTCTCTCTCTCTCTCTCTCTCTCTCTCTCTCTCTCTCTCTCTCTCTCTCTCTCTCTCTCTCTCTCTCTCTCTCTCTCTCTCTCTCTCTCAGGACCTTTGTCAACACTCCAGTGTGTATTAGTAGAGAACAGGGAGTTCCCTCTTAGCGTGAAGCCATTTAAGTACTAGGAACTCCCTATCTTTTAAAATGCTTTTTGTGTCAAATGTAAATGGAAGCTGATTTGTGTCCAATTCTTTTTATTGACTTTATTGACATTTTACTTTAAAATGTATTTTGACTGTAAGAACTTGACAGAACTTGAAATGTAAACATTGCAGTGAATTGGTTAACATTGCTATGCTGATTAGTGTCCGAATATATTTTTATCGTACACATTTTTGTTTCTTCTGCCCTTAAATCATTGTAATGAACTTGAAAGGTGCAGGGAGTCGGTTTAACTTTAACAGCTTCTGTACTACTCACTCTCCAGTCACGGAACACAGCTGAGAGCCGATGGAATAAACACCAGACTGTCTGCTGATAACTGCTCAACATAATAATTAGTGTCTGAGTAGCTTCAAGTGTTTCTGCTGTAAGAGATAGTCACAACAACCTGGAGCGGAGGGGTTCAGCACTAGACGCTCAAGGTGTCAGTTAAGAATGAACGACAGCAGAGCAACCCTCCTCTCCTTCAGGAGCTAAAGACAGGGTGTGCATCCCAAATAGCACCCTATTCCCTAGATAGTGCACTACTTTTGACCAGAGCCCTATGGGGGGGTAGTGCACTATGTAGGGAATAGGGTGCCATTTGGGACATTAACAGGGAGAACTCTAAACTTTAGGTCAGTTAAATGGCTGACACTGGAACATACCGTTTACCATGTAGACTTAAAGGGAGACTTCACCCATTTTTGAACATCATATATCTACATTATCTCCAGCACCATACCAGTGATACTGAAAGAGGATGTTAAAATAGGGACGGGTTAAGTGCCCCTTTAAGTTGAAAGTCAGCATTGCAATTGGTCTCAAGCTTTGAAACAAACTGGTCTCATTTGGAACCAGACAAAGCTAACGGGAGCCTCTCTCAGAGGGATTGTGGAAACAATTGTGATGTTCACTGTTTTTCTCTTGCTTAATCCTAAAGCGCGTTGCTACCCAGCTTGATGAGTCAGAGGTTTTGCCTTTGTAAGGTAGTTTGTCAAAGTCTTCAGTCTGTGCCATAGTCCAGTGCACGGCGGAGTCAACATCTAATAACCTATAGTGCACTGTATATCCTGTTGTATTGTCTTCTTTAAATGACATTGATCATAACAATACGCAACATCCAATATTGCCCTTCTCTTGTTTTTATGCTGTTGCAACAGTCAGAATAACACGTTAAGCTGGTCTGGGGCACTTGTTACCCTCATAGCTCATAACACCGTGGCCAACATCAGCAGGGATACTTCAGGTTGCAGTGGGGCGTCAGCAGACAGGCTTTGTGTGATTTCCAGGAATGGGAGGAGGTCCTTCCCATGTGGAGCTGCAGTGATTGTTCTGTTAAAGCCTTAGATGGAGGGAGAAGAAGACACATGGAACAATGCAGCTAAAGGAATATTCTATCTCACCTTCATTTGACCAGGAAGTCTCTTGTGGTTTTGAATGGTTCTTCTCCAACAACAACCATGATATTTCACCTTCATTTGACCAGGAAGTCTCTTGTGGTTTGAATGGTTCTTCTCCAACAACAACCAGGATATCTCACCTTCATTTGACCAGGAAGTCTCTTGAGGTTTGAATGGTTCGTCTCCAACAACCACCAGGATATGTGTCCAAAACAGGACGGCCTTTCGTTGGCTTTAGTAAATATACATTAAGATGGAAAGTGTGCCAAGTGATTTTATCCTCCTTTGTTTAACTGAATGTATTGTCTAGACTATAAAGGACTGCACTATGGGTTACCTCTAGGTCATATCCTATATATAATATTATCAAACACATTGGGTTGGAAATAGACCTTCATTGAAACAGTTTAGATTCTATAAGCATCCTAAGGATAGGTTCTACTTCTGTAAGTTACAATCAGCTCTCCAATTGACTGGCCGACTCTGGTATTTTCCCGTACAAACCCATCAAGTCATAGGCTACATATATTTCACACAGAACTACTATGAACCCTTTCCTGTCCACAGTGTCCAGTCTCCTAGTCTCCCAGTCTGCCACTACTAGGTAACACAGTGTCCAGTCTCCCAGTCTGCCACTACTAGGTAACACAGTGTCCAGTTTCCCAGTCTGCCACTACTAGGTAACACAGTGTCCTGTCTCCCAGTCTGCCACTACTAGGTAACACAGTGTCCAGTCTCCCAGTCTGCCACTACTAGGTAACACAGTGTCCAGTTTCCCAGTCTGCCACTACTAGGTAACACAGTGTCCTGTCTCCCAGTCTGCCACTACTAGGTAACACAGTGTCCAGTCTCCCAGTCTGCCACTACTAGGTAACACAGTGTCCAGTCTCCCAGTCTGCCACTACTAGGTAACACAGTGTCCAGTCTCCCAGTCTGCCACTACTAGGTAACACAGTGTCCAGTCTCCCAGTCTGCCACTACTAGGTAACACAGTGTCCAGTCTCCTAGTCTGCCACTACTAGGTAACACAGTGTCCAGTCTCCCAGTCTGCCACTACTAGGTAACACAGTGTCCAGTCTCCTAGTCTTCCAGTCTGCCACTACTAGGTAACACAGTGTCCAGTCTCCCAGTCTGCCACTACTAGGTAACACAGTGTCCAGTCTCCTAGTCTGCCACTACTAGGTAACACAGTGTCCAGTCTCCCAGTCTGCCACTACTAGGTAACACAGTGTCCAGTCTCCCAGTCTGCCACTACTAGGTAACACAGTGTCCAGTCTCCCAGTCTGCCACTACTAGGTAACACAGTGTCCAGTCTCCTAGTCTGCCACTACTAGGTAACACAGTGTCCAGTCTCCCAGTCTGCCACTACTAGGTAACACAGTGTCCAGTCTCCCAGTCTGCCACTACTAGGTAACACAGTGTCCAGTCTCCCAGTCTGCCACTACTAGGTAACACAGTGTCCAGTCTCCCAGTCTGCCACTACTAGGTAACACAGTGTCCAGTCTCCCAGTCTGCCACTACTAGGTAACACAGTGTCCAGTCTCCCAGTCTGCCACTACTAGGTAACACAGTGTCCAGTCTCCCAGTCTGCCACTACTAGGTAACACAGTGTCCAGTCTCCCAGTCTGCCACTACTAGGTAACACAGTGTCCAGTCTCCCAGTCTGCCACTACTAGGTAACACAGTGTCCAGTCTCCCAGTCTGCCACTACTAGGTAACACAGTGTCCAGTCTCCCAGTCTGCCACTACTAGGTAACACAGTGTCCAGTCTCCCAGTCTGCCACTACTAGGTAACACAGTGTCCAGTCTCCCAGTCTGCCACTACTAGGTAACACAGTGTCCAGTCTCCCAGTCTGCCACTACTAGGTAACACAGTGTCCAGTCTCCTAGTCTTCCAGTCTGCCACTACTAGGTAACACAGTGTCCAGTCTCCCAGTCTGCCACTACTAGGTAACACAGTGTCCAGTCTCCCAGTCTGCCACTACTAGGTAACACAGTGTCCAGTCTCCCAGTCTGCCACTACTAGGTAACACAGTGTCCAGTCTCCCAGTCTGCCACTACTAGGTAACACAGTGTCCAGTCTCCCAGTCTGCCACTACTAGGTAACACAGTGTCCAGTCTCCCAGTCTGCCACTACTAGGTAACACAGTGTCCAGTCTCCCAGTCTGCCACTACTAGGTAACACAGTGTCCAGTCTCCCAGTCTGCCACTACTAGGTAACACAGTGTCCAGTCTCCCAGTCTGCCACTACTAGGTAACACAGTGTCCAGTCTCCCAGTCTGCCACTACTAGGTAACACAGTGTCCAGTCTCCCAGTCTGCCACTACTAGGTAACACAGTGTCCAGTCTCCCAGTCTGCCACTACTAGGTAACACAGTGTCCAGTCTCCCAGTCTGCCACTACTAGGTAACACAGTGTCCAGTCTCCCAGTCTGCCACTACTAGGTAACACAGTGTCCAGTCTCCCAGTCTGCCACTACTAGGTAACACAGTGTCCAGTCTCCCAGTCTGCCACTACTAGGTAACACAGTGTCCAGTCTCCCAGTCTGCCACTACTAGGTAACACAGTGTCCAGTCTCCCAGTCTGCCACTACTAGGTAACACAGTGTCCAGTCTCCCAGTCTGCCACTACTAGGTAACACAGTGTCCAGTCTCCCAGTCTGCCACTACTAGGTAACACAGTGTCCAGTCTCCCAGTCTGCCACTACTAGGTAACACAGTGTCCAGTCTCCCAGTCTGCCACTACTAGGTAACACAGTGTCCAGTCTCCCAGTCTGCCACTACTAGGTAACACAGTGTCCAGTCTCCCTAGTCTGCCACTACTAGGTAACACAGTGTCCAGTCTCCCAGTCTGCCACTACTAGGTAACACAGTGTCCAGTCTCCCAGTCTGCCACTACTAGGTAACACAGTGTCCAGTCTCCCAGTCTGCCACTACTAGGTAACACAGTGTCCAGTCTCCCAGTCTGCCACTACTAGGTAACACAGTGTCCAGTCTCCCAGTCTGCCACTACTAGGTAACACAGTGTCCAGTCTCCCAGTCTGCCACTACTAGGTAACACAGTGTCCAGTCTCCCAGTCTGCCACTACTAGGTAACACAGTGTCCAGTCTCCCAGTCTGCCACTACTAGGTAACACAGTGTCCAGTCTCCCAGTCTGCCACTACTAGGTAACACAGTGTCCAGTCTCCCAGTCTGCCACTACTAGGTAACACAGTGTCCAGTCTCCTAGTCTTCCAGTCTGCCACTACTAGGTAACACAGTGTCCAGTCTCCCAGTCTGCCACTACTAGGTAACACAGTGTCCAGTCTCCCAGTCTGCCACTACTAGGTAACACAGTGTCCAGTCTCCCAGTCTGCCACTACTAGGTAACACAGTGTCCAGTCTCCCAGTCTGCCACTACTAGGTAACACAGTGTCCAGTCTCCCAGTCTGCCACTACTAGGTAACACAGTGTCCAGTCTCCCAGTCTGCCACTACTAGGTAACACAGTGTCCAGTCTCCCAGTCTGCCACTACTAGGTAACACAGTGTCCAGTCTCCCAGTCTGCCACTACTAGGTAACACAGTGTCCAGTCTCCCAGTCTGCCACTACTAGGTAACACAGTGTCCAGTCTCCCCAGTCTGCCACTACTAGGTAACACAGTGTCCAGTCTCCCAGTCTGCCACTACTAGGTAACACAGTGTCCAGTCTCCCAGTCTGCCACTACTAGGTAACACAGTGTCCAGTCTCCTAGTCTGCCACTACTAGGTAACACAGTGTCCAGTCTCCCAGTCTGCCACTACTAGGTAACACAGTGTCCAGTCTCCCAGTCTGCCACTACTAGGTAACACAGTGTCCAGTCTCCCAGTCTGCCACTACTAGGTAACACAGTGTCCAGTCTCCTAGTCTGCCACTACTAGGTAACACAGTGTCCAGTCTCCCAGTCTGCCACTACTAGGTAACACAGTGTCCAGTCTCCCCAGTCTGCCACTACTAGGTAACACAGTGTCCAGTCTCCCAGTCTGCCACTACTAGGTAACACAGTGTCCAGTCTCCTAGTCTGCCACTACTAGGTAACACAGTGTCCTGTCTCCCAGTCTGCCACTACTAGGTAACACAGTGTCCAGTCTCCCAGTCTGCCACTACTAGGTAACACAGTGTCCAGTCTCCCAGTCTGCCACTACTAGGTAACACAGTGTCCAGTCTCCTAGTCTGCCACTACTAGGTAACACAGTGTCCAGTCTCACAGTCTGCCACTACTAGGTAACACAGTGTCCAGTCTCCCAGTCTGCCACTACTAGGTAACACAGTGTCCAGTCTCCTAGTCTGCCACTACTAGGTAACACAGTGTCCTGTCTCCCAGTCTGCCACTACTAGGTAACACAGTGTCCAGTCTCCCAGTCTGCCACTACTAGGTAACACAGTGTCCAGTCTCCTAGTCTGCCACTACTAGGTAACACAGTGTCCAGTCTCCCAGTCTGCCACTACTAGGTAACACAGTCTCCCAGTCTCCTAGTCTGCCACTACTAGGTAACACAGTGTCCAGTCTCCCAGTCTGCCACTACTAGGTAACACAGTGTCCAGTCTCCTAGTATGCCACTACTAGGTAACACAGTGTCCAGTCTCCCAGTCTGCCACTACTAGGTAACACAGTGTCCAGTCTCCTAGTCTGCCACTACTAGGTAACACAGTGTCCAGTCTCACAGTCTGCCACTACTAGGTAACACAGTGTCCTGTCTCCCAGTCTGCCACTACTAGGTAACACAGTGTCCAGTCTCCCAGTCTGCCACTACTAGGTAACACAGTGTCCAGTCTCCCAGTCTGCCACTACTAGGTAACACAGTGTCCAGTCTCCTAGTCTGCCACTACTAGGTAACACAGTGTCCAGTCTCCTAGTCTGCCACTACTAGGTAACACAGTGTCCAGTCTCCCAGTCTGCCACTACTAGGTAACACAGTGTCCAGTCTCCCAGTCTGCCACTACTAGGTAACACAGTGTCCAGTCTCCTAGTCTCCCAGTCTGCCACTACTAGGTAACACAGTGTCCAGTCTCCTAGTCTGCCACTACTAGGTAACACAGTGTCCAGTCTCCCAGTCTGCCACTACTAGGTAACACAGTGTCCAGTCACCCAGTCTGCCACTACTAGGTAACACAGTGTCCAGTCTCCCAGTCTGCCACTACTAGGTAACACAGTGTCCAGTCTCCTAGTCTGCCACTACTAGGTAACACAGTGTCCAGTCTCCCAGTCTGCCACTACTAGGTAACACAGTGTCCAGTCTCCTAGTCTGCCACTACTAGGTAACACAGTGTCCAGTCTCCCAGTCTGCCACTACTAGGTAACACAGTGTCCAGTCTCCCAGTCTGCCACTACTAGGTAACACAGTGTCCAGTCTCCCAGTCTGCCACTACTAGGTAACACAGTGTCCAGTCTCCCAGTCTGCCACTACTAGGTAACACAGTGTCCAGTCTCCTAGTCTGCCACTACTAGGTAACACAGTGTCCAGTCTCCTAGTCTGCCACTACTAGGTAACACAGTGTCCAGTCTCCCAGTCTGCCACTACTAGGTAACACAGTGTCCAGTCTCCTAGTCTGTTACTACTAGGTAACACAGTGTCCAGTCTCCCAGTCTGCCACTACTAGGTAACACAGTGTCCAGTCTCCTAGTCTGTTACTAGGCAACACAGTGTCCAGTCTCCCAGTCTGTTACTAGGCAACACAAAGGGACATTGTTTCTTCTCTTACTCTTTAAATTCCTCTCCCCTCCGCCCCCTAATTACATACAGAACCTGCTACATACAGAACCTGCTACATACAGAACCTGCTACATACAGAACCTGCTACATACAGAGCCTGCTACATACAGAACCTGCTACATACAGAACCTGCTACATACAGAGCCTGCTACATACAGAGCCTGCTACATACAGAACCTGCTACAGAACCTGCTACATACAGAACCTGCTACATACAGAGCCTGCTACATACAGAACCTGCTACATACAGAACCTGCTACATACAGAACCTGCTACATACAGAACCTGCTACATACAGAACCTGCTACATACAGATCCTGCTACATACAGAACCTGCTACATACAGAAGTCCTGCTACATACAGAACCTGCTACATACAGAAGTCCTGCTACATACAGAAGTCCTCAAACATACATAAGTCCTGCTACATACAGAACCTGCTACATACAGAACCTGCTACATAGACAATGGAGGTAATATGGCTGATTCTCACTCAATAGAGTTATCGGGACGAAATTTCAATTTGCATAATATGTACATATAGTTTTCAATTCACAGTAGCGATGGGAATGTCATGATCCAAGAGAGGGTTCGGTTGACATTCTTGCTTCGTAGCTGAAAAGTATTCCTACTGTATTTAAATGTATTCCTAGTTATATGTACTTATCTACCTCAATGACCTCGTACCCCTGCACATCGACTCGGTAATGGTACCCCGTGTATATAGCCAAGTTATTACCTGGTACCCCTGCACATGGACTCAGTACTGGTACCCCTTATACTGTATATAGCCAAGTTATTACCTGGTACCCCTGCACATTGACTCGGTACTGGTACCCCTTATACTGTATATAGCCAAGTTATTACCTCGTACCCCTTATACTGTATATAGCCAAGTTATCGTTACTCATTGTGTATCTATTATAACTTTTATTATTACGTGTTTTACTTTTCTATTATTTCTGTATTTTCTTTCTCTTTGTATTGTTGGGAAACGGCCATAAGAAAGCTTTTCACTGTTGTTTACGAAGCAAGTGACAAATAACATTTAGATTTTATTTGAAATGTCACAGTAGCCACTAGCTAGGAGGCTAAGCATTGTAAACTGCTATTCAACCAGCTAGCTATTAGCTAACATTAAGCGAGCAACTCTTCATGCATCTACCATATTACACTCTTTATTATTGCAACGAAACCATATTACGCTCTTGAATAACGCAACAAATCGCAAGCATGTTCAGAAATTTGAAGGTTTTATTTAAGGTTTAAGGTTTTAAGGTTTTTAGCTTCAAGACAAAAGCATATAGTTCCTGCTAGCTAAAGCTAACAACATGTCTTCATCAAGTAACGTTAGCCTATCGAAAAATGAACACTTACCCCTCTAATACGAAAAGAAAGTACAGTAGGCCTACCTTACAACATTGCAACAAAACCACGCTTCATTTTGATCAATGTCATGGAAATCATTAGGCTACATAGGGTAATAGCTAATTGTGACTGAAAGCATGGGTATAATTCCCTGGGGGACTTGAGATGTTGAGCTGTTTTATACGGAAGCTCTTTCCTGCCACCCACAAATAAAATACGTATAGATGATACATATAGGTTGTGTTTCTTCATTTGTAGCATTGTGTGGTGATTTCCATCTCTCCACGTTGCAGAGATAAGCACAGCAGCGCTGCCAGCAAACTAGTGGCGAGCTGGCATTTGCCCCAGCACTTTGGTTTTGGTTTAATAAAAAATATTGTCACACAAAAGCATTGAAAAGAGGGACAAGGTACTGTTGTTTAGGCTGATTTGCTTGACAGAGTTTATTTTTTATTTTTTTACAGCTGATTTATTACTATGTCATACTCAGAGTTTTACCTGGTTAGGGTAGCCTATCAGATCAGGGAAAACTCTGGGCCCCAGGAAATCAGTCCCCACCCCCCCTCTGGGACCTGTGGTGCCACCACTGAAATCACCACACAATGTTACAAATGAAAAAACATATTCTATTTGAATGATCTACTATCTCAACATGTTGACTTAGTTTGACTTGCGTATCTAAACATTTTCATTTACATATCTGAACATTTTGAGATAGTATCGACATAAGAAAATGGTGGCGGGAAAGGGCTTCCATAGTTTTACGTGGCTCAGTGCAGCCGGCAGGCTGAATAACTCAAAAAAACTCAATAAAACAAGTCTCAAATGTAGGAAAATGTCTATACATTTCAGCTGTTTCAAAAGCATTGCTCCTGCTATTACAATTTTTACTGTAGGAGTGTTGGGCTGAACAAGACAATTCTGTTTACACCGTCCCGCTCGGATGGGAGCAACTGTCTGGCAAGTGTCATGCGCGACCTCCGGAGGTAGCAACAGTATTGTCTCTGAAGAACCTCTAGAAAATGACCCTTTTGCTATCGTCAATAACCCCCGGGCCAACTCCCTCCCTCTCTCCCAGCCCTCCAAGACGCAGGCCAGTGGGGGGGGGACATACATTTAAGCCCCTAGGAGCTTTATTAATAAAGAGCATTAGAGACGCAAAAGTACCAGGTTGAGTCCAAAATGGCACCCTGTTCCCTATATATTGCACTACTTTTGACCAGAGCCCTATGGGATTCCCTATGGGCCCGGGTCAAAAGTAGTGCACTATATAGGGAATAGGCTACCATTTAGGACATATCTCCAGCCTCATCCACCCTCACTATCTCCAGAAGGGACAAATCAGTTTAGACTCAGGAACAGGCAGCAGCAGCCAGGCTTTAGCAGAGCAGGGTTACGTCCCAAATGGCCCCTTATTCCCTATATAGTGCACTATCTCTGACCAGGCCCCATAGAGCTCTGGTCAAAAGTAGTGCACTATGTAGGGAATAAGGGGCCATTTGGGACATACGTTAGTTGTCTGACTGCCAAATCCACATTTTCACTCGCTCTGAATAGTGTGTGTCGTCCATCTCCTCCCATCTGTCTCTCCTCTCTCTCTCTCTCTCTCTCTCTCTCTCTCTCTCTCTCTCTCTCTCTCTCCCTCTCTCTCTCTCTCTCTCTCTCTCTCTCTCTCTCTCTCTCTCTCTCTCTCTCTCCCTCCCTCCCTCTCCCTCTCTCTCTCTCTCTCTCTCTCTCTCTCTCTCTCTCTCTCTCTCTCTCTCTCTCTCTCTCTCTCTCTCTCTCCCTCCCTCTCTCTCTCTCTCTCTCTCTCTCTCTCTCTCTCTCTCTCTCTCTCTCTCTCTCTCTCTCTCTCTCTCTCTCTCTCTCTCTCTCTCTCTGTCTCTCTCTCTCTCTCTCTCTCTCTCTCTCTCTCTCTCGCTCTCTCTCTGCCTCTCTCTCTCTCTCTCTCTCTCTCTCTCTCTGTCTCTCTCTGTCTCTCTCTCTCTCTCTCTCTCTCTCTCTCTCTCTCTCTCTCTCTCTCTCTCTCTCTCTCTCTCTCTCTCTCTCTCTCTCTCTCTCTCTCTCTCTCTCTCTCTCTCTCTCTCTCTCTCTCTCTCTCTCTCTCTCTCTCTCTCTCTCTCTCTCTCTCTCTCTCTCTCTCTCTCTTTCTCTCTTCATTTCCCTCCCCCTGTAGACACCATGCCAGGTTACATATCCAGGAAGTCCAACGTTCAGCCAGTCAGTCAGCCAGCCAGCCAGCCAGTCAGTCAGCCAGCCAGCCAGCCAGTCAGTCAGTCAGTCAGTCAGTCAGTCAGAAGGTCAGTCCCTACACTCCTCTGTTGGCAGGCCACATGACAGCCATGGTCATGGACAGATTGATACTCACTGTGGGTTCTGGCTGTAGAGAGAGGGGTTGGTGAGGATTGGTGGTGGGGTACGTGTGTGTGTAGCCCCATGGACACAAACTCAACCCTGGTGTGTTACAATCCGTAGTGTTATCGACCCTGACTACACTCAGCCATAGTCAAACACGGGCTACGATGACGATCCTTCGGTGACACAGCCTTGAGAGGACGGATTTCACTGCAAAATCTATATGTGATTTCAGAACCAATAAAGATGACTGTTCTTCATGTCTTCATGTGTTTGTTGTTGTTAATGCTAGACCATGGACCACGATGCACTCCGTGGCGTATCCACTGCCACAGGGCAGAGCGCTGTACATTCCGTGGTGTATCCACTGGCACAGGGCAGAGCGCTGTACATTCCATGGTGTATCCACTGCCACAGGGCAGAGCGCTGTACATTCCATGGTGTATCCACTGCCACAGGGCAGAGCGCTGTACATTCCATGGTGTATCCACTGCCACAGGGCAGAGCGCTGTACATTCCATGGCGTATCCACTGCCACAGGGCAGAGCGCTGTACATTCCATGGCGTATCCACTGCCACAGGGCAGAGCGCTGTACATTCCATGGCGTATCCACTGCCACAGGGCAGAGCGCTGTACATTCCATGGCGTATCCACTGCCACAGGGCAGAGCGCTGTACATTCCATGGTGTATCCACTGCCACAGGGCAGAGCGCTGTACATTACATGGTGTATCCACTGCCACAGGGCAGAGCGCTGTACATTCCATGGTGTATCCACTGCCACAGGGCAGAGCGCTGTACATTCCGTGGCGTATCCACTGGCACAGGGCAGAGCGCTGTACATTCCGTGGTGTATCCACTGCCACAGGGCAGAGCGCTGTACATTCCGTGGCGTATCCACTGCCATAGGGCAGAGCGCTGTACATTACGTGGTGTATCCACTGCCACAGGGCAGAGCGCTGTACATTCCGTGGTGTATCCACTGCCACAGGGCAGAGCGCTGTACATTCCATGGTGTATCCACTGGCACAGGGCAGAGCGCTGTACATTCCGTGGTGTATCCACTGTCACAGGGCAGAGCGCTGTACATTCCATGGTGTATCCACTGCCACAGGGCAGAGCGCTGTACATTCCATGGTGTATCCACTGCCACAGGGCAGAGCGCTGTACACTCCAGGCTTGCATTAAGTCTGGTCCACTCTGTTCTCAACAGGACTGTAGTGTGTGTCTGTACAGTTTTTTATTTGTATTTTTTTTAGTCATTTAGCAGATGCTCTTATCCAGAGCGACTTACAGTTAGTGAGTGCATACATTTTTCATACTGGCCCCCCGTGGGAAACGAACCCACAACCCTGGCGTTGCAAGCGCCATGCTCTACCAACTGAGCTACAGGGGACTACACAGTATACCAGTTGACCAGTTGACCATCCATTCTGAGACAGGACCATACCAGTTGACCATCCATTCTGAGACAGGACCATACCAGTTGACCATCCATTCTGAGACAGGACCATACCAGTTGACCATCCATTCTGAGACAGGACCATACCAGTTGACCATCCATTCTGAGACAGGTCCATACCAGTTGACCATCCATTCTGAGACAGGACCATACCAGTTGACCATCCATTCTGAGACAGGACCATACCAGTTGACCATCCATTCTGAGACAGGACCATACCAGTTGACCATCCATTCTGAGACAGGACCATACCAGTTGACCATCCATTCTGAGACAGGACCATACCAGTTGACCATCCATTCTGAGACAGGACCATACCAGTTGACCATCCATTCTGAGACAGGACCATACCAGTTGACCATCCATTCTGAGACAGGACCATACCAGTTGACCATCCATTCTGAGACAGGACCATACCAGTTGACCATCCATTCTGAGACAGGACCATACCAGTTGACCATCCATTCTGAGACAGGACCATACCAGTTGACCATCCATTCTGAGACAGGACCATACCAGTTGACCATCCATTCTGAGACAGGACCATACCAGTTGACCATCCATTCTGAGACAGGACCATACCAGTTGACCATCCATTCTGAGACAGGACCATACCAGTTGACCATCCATTCTGAGACAGGACCATACCAGTTGACCATCCATTCTGAGACAGGACCATACCAGTTGACCATCCATTCTGAGACAGGACCATACCAGTTGACCATCCATTCTGAGACAGGACCATACCAGTTGACCATCCATTCTGAGACAGGACAACAATGTGACCACACAGTACAGTGGAGATCCATCACATGCAATACGGTTAACTCAGTCAGTACCCTCCATTGATGTAGGTGATCTGCTCTCCATCTGAAAAGAGTTAACCATATTGGACTTCACATGAGGAAAGCAAACAGGCGTTTGATGTGTCAAAGCCAGTCAGACCCAGCCCTGCGTCTGGGAGTTTGAATATATCCTTGCTAATAAAACAACTGTAATGTATATCGTCTATGTGATAGAGACTGGCTGAAACAGAGAGGCCTTTCTCCATGCTGGCCCACCATATTTACTTTGTACTGGGAGTGTTGTACGGGTCCTAGACTGTACACACACACACAGACACACAGACACACACACACGGCACATAGGCACGCACGCATGCACACACACAGACACACACACACGTAGGCAGGCACGCATGCATGCACACACACACACACACTGAGAGTAATGAATCAGATGGTCTGGGCTCCATGTCACCACGGAAGAAAAGGAACATTCAGCAGATGGAGGGATGGAGCGGAGGAGGGGTGGAGGGGAGAGAGGAGAGGAGGAATGGAGCGGAGGAGGGGTGGAGGGGAGAGAGGAGAGGAGAGGAGGGATGGAGCGGAGGAGGGGTGGAGCGGAGGAGGGGTGAAGGGGAGAGAGGAGAGGAGGGATGGAGCGGAGGAGGGATGGAGCGGAGGAGGGGTGAAGGGGTAGAGGAAAGGAGGGATGGGGGGATGGAGCGGAGGAGAGGAGGGATGGAGCGGAGGAGGAGTGGAGGGAGAGAGGAAAGGAGAGGAGGGGTGAAGGGGTAGAGGAAAGGAGGGATGGGGATGGGGGATGGAGCGGAGGAGAGGAGGGATGGAGCGGAGGAGGAGTGGAGGGAGAGAGGAAAGGAGGAATGGAGCGGAGGAGGGGTAGAGGAGGGATGGAGTGGAGGAGGGGTGGAGGGAGAGAGGAGAGGAGAGGAGAGGAGGGGTGGAGCGGAGGAGGGGTGGAGGGAGAGAGGAGAGGAGAGGAGGGGTGGAGTGGAGCGGAGGAGGGGTGGAGGGGTAGAGGAGAGGAAGGATGGAGCGCAGGAGAGGTGGAGGGAGATAGGAGAGGAGAGGAGGGGTGGAGGGAATGTAGTCTCACATTCAGAGGTGAACCCGTTACCCCCTGGCTCTGGCCCTGGACTGCCCCTCATTGTAACCAACACCACTCTCAGACTTTTGTGTCTCCTCCGAGCCCTCTGTGAGAACCAGTTTCACAGAAACATTAGCGTTAGAGAGGCAACTGGCCACTGGGACTTGTGCCATTGTGGATCCGATGGCTTAGTTAATTGGAGCTTTGTGCTGGCAACAACACCACAGTTGAGGGTTTGCCACATACTGTATAATGTGTTACGTGTAAAGCTCATCTCTAGGCCCCACTACTAAAAACCCTATTATCATGGTATTATGGTGAGCGATAGCAGCGTCCGTTAGGTTAACTGTCTTCTAGCTGTGTTGACCTTCTCCTCCAGTTAGTTAGCTTTGAAAAGACTAAGCCCAGGATGAAATTCAAGTCACAGTGCACTATAACTGACTTAAAAAATAAAATAAAAATCGATTGATCTGCAGCGTTTATCGTGAATACGATCTCCACAAACACGCAAACATTGCTATTAAAAGCTGCATTGTGGACAGCCCTCCAAACATTGCTATTAAAAGCTGCATTGTGGACAGCCCTCCAAGGCTTGAATCTTTCTACCAGGCCACAGCAGAGAAGAACAGGGCGAGGTTAAGATGGGTTAGACCAGACTAGACCAGAGAAGAACAGGGCGAGGTTAAGATGGGTTAGACCAGACTAGATGAGAGCAGAGCAAGGTTAAGATGGGTTAGCTAGACTACTAGAGGGTTAGTTAATCCTACTGAGCATCGGACTGTTTCATTGTGTTCACATTGATTTCACTCTAACTGCTCATCAATTAAAGAAATTAGTTGTGTGCTAAGGGAGGACTGGATCTGTCTGTCTGTCTGTCTGTCTGTCTGTCTGTCTGTCTGTCTGTCTGTCTGTCTGTCTGTCTGTCTGTCTCTCTGTACACCGGACCTGCCTACTGCCATTTTACGATTCAAATCACCTTAGGAGAGTATGTGAACCGGATACACGACGTATGCATGCAAGAACACACACACGCGATGCTATCTGCTGTAGCGTGTTGAAGTGGTTGTGTGGGAGAACTGAGACTACCTGAGTGAGACACACACACACGCAGTGATGGGAGTGACTCAATGACTTTCACAAGGTGCTCTCAGTGTGTGTGTGTGTGTGTGTGTGTGTGTGTGTGTGTGTGTGTGTGTGTGTGTGTGTGTGTGTGTGTGTCACTCAGGTAGTCTCAGTTCTCCCACACAAGCACTTCAACACCCTACAGCAGATAGCATCACATAGTTGACAGAGTTGATCTCTAGGTTCAATTGTGTGGCTTTTTACACTATCTAGTTGTCTCCACAAATCTGTGTGTTTGACCTCTCTATGAACTAACAGTGTTATAATCTGTGTGTTTGACCTCTATACGAACTAACAGTGTTATAATCTGTGTGTTTGACCTCTCTATGAACTAACAGTGTTATAATCTGTGTGTTTGACCTCTATATGAACTAACAGTGTTATAATCTGTGTGTTTGACCTCTATATGAACTAACAGTGTTATAATCTGTGTGTTTGACCTCTATATGAACTAACAGTGTTATAATCTGTGTGTTTGACCTCTATACGAACTAACAGTGTTATAATCTGTGTGTTTGACCTCTATACGAACTAACAGTGTTATAATCTGTGTGTTTGACAATATATACGAACTAACAGTGTTATAATCTGTGTGTTTGACCTCTCTATGAACTAACAGTGTTATAATCTGTGTGTTTGACCTCTATACGAACTAACAGTGTTATAATCTGTGTGTTTGACCTCTATACGAACTAACAGTGTTATAATCTGTGTGTTTGACCTCTATACGAACTAACAGTGTTATAATCTGTGTGTTTGACCTCTATACGAACTAACAGTGTTATAATCTGTGTGTTTGACAATATATACGAACTAACAGTGTTATAATCTGTGTGTTTGACCTCTCTATGAACTAACAGTGTTATAATCTGTGTGTTTGACCTCTATACGAACTAACAGTGTTATAATCTGTGTGTTTGACCTCTATACGAACTAACAGTGTTATAATCTGTGTGTTTGACCTCTATACGAACTAACAGTGTTATAATCTGTGTGTTTGACCTCTATACGAACTAACAGTGTTATAATCTGTGTGTTTGACCTCTCACCTGGCTACTGACTATGAATGAGGGCGTTTACATAAGAGCAGCTACTGTGACATAATGGGGAGTTAGGGCCTGAGGGGAGATTCTGCTGGAGCTACTGGGACATAATGGGGAGTTAGGGCCTGAGGGGAGATTCTGCTGGAGCTACTGTGACATAATGGGGAGTTAGGGCCTGAGGGGAGATTCTGCTGGAGCTACTGGGACATAATGGGGAGTTAGGGCCTGAGGGGAGATTCTGCTGGAGCTACTGTGACATAATGGGGAGTTAGGGCCTGAGGGGAGATTCTGCTGCAGCTACTGGGACATAATGGGGAGTTAGGGCCTGAGGGGAGATTCTGCTGGAGCTACTGGGACATAATGGGGAGTTAGGGCCTGAGGGGAGATTCTGCTGGAGCTACTGGGACATAATGGGGAGTTAGGGCCTGAGGGGAGATTCTGCTGCAGCTACTGGGACATAATGGGGAGTTAGGGCCTGAGGGGAGATTCTGCTGGAGCTACTGGGACATAATGGGGAGTTAGGGCCTGAGGGGAGATTCTGCTGCAGCTACTGGGACATAATGGGGAGTTAGGGCCTGAGGGGAGATTCTGCTGCAGCTACTGGGACATAATGGGGAGTTAGGGCCTGAGGGGAGATTCTGCTGCAGCTACTGTGACATAATGGGGAGTTAGGGCCTGAGGGGAGATTCTGCTGGAGCTACTGGGACATAATGGGGAGTTAGGGCCTGAGGGGAGATTCTGCTGGAGCTACTGTGACATAATGGGGAGTTAGGGCCTGAGGGGAGATTCTGCTGGAGCTACTGTGACATAATGGGGAGTTAGGGCCTGAGGGGAGATTCTGCTGGAGCTACTGGGACATAATGGGGAGTTAGGGCCTGAGGGGAGATTCTGCTGGAGCTTTTTTTTTTTTTTTTTTTTTTTTTTTCACCTTTATTTAACCAGGTAAGCCAGTTGAGAACAGGTTCTCATTTACAACTGTGACCTGGCCAAGATAAAGCAAAGTAGTGCAACAAAAACAACACAGAGTTACATATGGGGTAAAAAAAAAAAAAAAAAAACATAAAGTCAGAAATACAACAGAAAAATATATATACAGTGTGTGCAAATGTAGCAAGTTATGGAGGTAAGGCAATAAATAGGCTATAGTGCAGAATAATTACAATAGTATTAACACTGGAATGCTAGATGTGCAAGAGATTATGTGCAAATAGAGATACTGGGGTGCAAAGGAGCAAATTAAATAACAATATAGGGATGAGGTAGTTGGGTGGGCTAATTTCAGATGGGCTGTGTACAGGTGCAGTGATCGGTAAGGTGCTCTGACAACTGATGCTTAAAGTTATTGAGGGAGATAAGAGTCTCCAGCTTCAGAGATTTTTGCAATTCGTTCCAGTCATTGGCAGCAGAGAACTGGAAGGAATGGCGGCCAAAGGAGGTGTTGGCTTTGGGAATGACCAGTGAGATATACCTGCTGGAGCGCAGACTACGGGTGGGTGCTGCTATGGTGACCAATGAGCTAAGATAAGGCGGGGATTTGCCTAGCAGTGATTTATAGATGGCCTGGAGCCAGTGGGTTTGACGACGAACATGTAGTGAGGACCAGCCAACAAGAGCGTACAGGTCACAGTGGTGGGTAGTGTATGGGGCTTTGGAGACAAAACGGATGGCACTGTGATAGACTACATCCAATTTGCTGAGTAGAGTGTTGGAGGCTATTTTATAAATGACATCGCCGAAGTCAAGGATCGGTAGGATAGTCAGTTTTACGAGGGCATGTTTGGCAGCATGAGTGAAGGAGGCTTTGTTGCGAAATAGGAAGCCGATTCTAGATTTAACTTTGGATTGGAGATTCTTTATGTGAGTCTGGAAGTTGAGTTTACAGTCTAACCAGACACCTAGATATTTGTAGTTGTCCACATACTCTAGGTCAGACCCGTCGAGAGTGGTGATTCTAGTCGGGTGGGCGGGTGCTAGCAGCGTTCGATTGAAAAGCATGCATTTAGTTTTACTAGTGTTTAAGAGCAGTTGAAGGCTACTGAAGGATTGTTGTATGGCATTGAAGCTCGTTTGGAGGTTTGTTAACACAGTGTCCAATGAAGGGCCAGATGTATACAAAATGGTGTCGTCTGCGTAGAGGTGGATCTGAGAGTCACCAGCAGCAAGAGCGACATCATTGATATACACGGAGAAAAGAGTCGGCCCAAGAATTGAACCCTGTGGCACCCCCATAGAGACTGCCATAGGTCCAGACAACAGGCCCTCCGATTTGACACACTGAACTCTATCTGAGAAGTAGTTGGTGAACCAGGCGAGGCAGTCATTTGAGAAACCAAGGCTATTTAGTCTGCCAATAAGAATGCGGTGGTTGACAGAGTCGAAAGCCTTGGCCAGGTCGATGAAGACGGCTGCACAGTACTGTCTATTATCAATCGCGGTTATAATATCGTTTAGGACCTTGAGCGTGGCTGAAGTGCACCCGTGACCAGCTCGGAAACCGGATTGCATAGCGGAGAAGGTACGGTGGTATTCGAAATGGTCGATGATCTGTTTATTAACTTGGCTTTCGAATACTTTCGAAAGGCAGGGCAGGATGGATATAGGTCTGTAGCAGTTTGGATCTAGAGTGTCACCCCCTTTGAAGAGGGGGATGACCGCGGCAGCTTTCCAATCTCTGGGGATCTCAGACGTTATGAAAGAGAGGTTGAACAGACTAGTAATAGGGGTTGCGACAATTTCGGCGGCTAGTTTTAGGAAGAAAGGGTCCAGATTGTCTAGCCCGGCTGATTTGTAGGGGTCCAGATTTTGCAGCGCTTTCAAAACATCAGCTGTCTGAATTTGTGTGAAGGAGAAGCGGGGGGGCATGGGCAAGTTGCAGCAGAGGGTGCAGAGTTGGTGGCCGGGTTAGTGGTAGCCAGATGGAAAGCATGGCCAGCTGTAGCAAAATGCTTGTTGAAATTCTCGATTATTGTAGATTTATCGGTGGTGATAGTGTTTCCTAGCCTCAGTGCAGTGGGCAGCTGGGAGGAAGTGCTCTTATTCTCCATGGACTTTACAGTGTCCCAAAACTTTTTGGAGTTAGTGCTACAGGATGCAAATTTCTGTTTGAAAAAGTTAGCCTTTGCTTTCCTGACTGCTTGTGTATATTGGTTCCTAACTTCCCTGAAAAGTTGCATATCGCGGGGGCTATTTGATGCTAATGCTGTACGCCACAGGATGTTTTTGTGCTGGTCAAGGGCAGTCAAGTCTGAGGAGAACCAGGGGCTATATCGGTTCTTAGTTCTGTATTTTTGAATGGGGCATGTTTATTTAAGATTGAGAGGAAATTACTTTTAAGGAACAACCAGGCATCCTCTACTGACGGAATGAGATCTATATCCATCCAGGATACCTGGGCCAGGTCAATTAGGAAGGCCTCCTCGCTAAAGTGTTTTAGGGAGCGTTTGACAGTGATGAGGGGTGGTTGTTTGACCGCGGACCCGTTACGGACGCAGGCAATAAGGCAGTGATCGCTGAGATCCTGGTTGAAGACAGCTGAGGTGTATTTAGAGGGTATGTTAGTCAGGATGATATCTATGAGGGTACCCATGTTTAAGGATTTAGGGTTGTACCTGGTAGGTTCGTTGATAATTTGCGTGAGGTTGAGGGCATCTAGCTTGGATTGTAGGATGGCTGGGGTATTAAGCATATCCCAATTTAGGTCACCAAGCAGTACAAACTCAGAGGATAAATGGGGGCAATCAATTCACATATGGTGTCCAGGGCACAGCTGGGGGCTGAGGGGGGTCTGTAGCAAGCGGCAACAGTGAGAGACTTATTTCTGGAAAGGTGGATTTTTAGAAGTAGAAGCTCAAACTGTTTGGGCACAGACCTGGATAGTATGATGGAGCTCTGCAGGCTATCTCTACAGTAGATTGCAACTCCACCCCCTTTGGCAGTTCTATCTAGACGGAAAATGTTATAGTTGGGGATGGAAATTTCAGAATTTTTGGTGGCCTTCCTGAGCCAGGATTCAGACACTGCTAGAACATCAGGGTTGGCAGAGTGTGCTAACGCAGTGCATAACTCAAACTTAGGAAGTAGACTTCTGATATTTATATGCAAGAAACCAAGACTTTTGCGATTACAGAAGTCAACAAATGATAGCTCCTGGGGAGTAGGAGTGATACTGGGGGCTACAGGGCCTGGGTTAGCCTCTACATCACCAGAGGAACAGAGGAGGACTAGAATAAGGATACGGCTAAAGGCTTTAAGAACTGGTCTTCTAGTGCGTTGGGTACATAGAATAAAGGGGGCAGATTTCCGGGTGTTATAGAAAAGATTCAGGGCATTATGTACAGACAAGGATATGGAAGGATATGAGTAAAGTGGAGGTAAACCTAAGCGTTGGGTAACACTGAAAGAGATAGTATCTCTAGAGGCATCAATTGAATCGGTCTCTGAGTGTATGGGTGGAGGGACGAAGGAGCTAACTAAGGCAGGTTTAGCTAGGCTGGGGGTCTACAGTGATATAGTACAATTAGAAATAACCGAAACAACAATAAACTAACCATGTTTGGGCTGAGGCTAAACGTAAACAGGATGTAGTACCGTAAAAAGGAACAGTCCAGCAGATATCAGCTGTATAGCTGAGTTATCATAAGGTCCGGTGGTGAAGTGCTAGTGAGTAAGAGGCCACGGCTAGCGTGTGCTACGTCCGTTTTGTTGTAGCCAGCTGGTAGCGAAGAATCCGGAGTTAAAGGTCCAGTGATTCCTGCGGAAAAACTGATATGTTCTGGGTCGATAACGCGCAGTGCTGACTGGCCGAATATCCGGTGATCAAAGTCCAGTGATTAAAATTAATCCCGCGGGGAAAAAAAATCAAATGTTATGGGTGAGACACTGCTAGCTGTGGCTAATAGCAAGTAGCTAGTCCAGTAGCTAGTTCAGTTTAGTGAGTAAGCGTGTGCTAACGGGCCAGGGCTAGCAGATGGATGGAGCTACTGCGACATAATGGGGAGTTAGGGCCTGAGGGGAGATTCTGCTGGAGCTACTGTGACATAATGGGGAGTTAGGGCCTGAGGGGAGATTCTGCTGGAGCTACTGTGACATAATGGGGAGTTAGGGCCTGAGGGGAGATTCTGCTGGAGCTACTGGGACATAATGGGGAGTTAGGGCCTGAGGGGAGATTCTGCTGGAGCTACTGTGACATAATGGTGAGTTAGGGCCTGAGGGGAGATTCTGCTGGAGCTACTGCGACATAATGGGGAGTTAGGGCCTGAGGGGAGATTCTGCTGGAGCTACTGGGACATAATGGGGAGTTAGGGCCTGAGGGGAGATTCTGCTGGAGCTACTGTGACATAATGGGGAGTTAGGGCCTGAGGGGAGATTCTGCTGGAGCTACTGTGACATAATGGTGAGTTAGGGCCTGAGGGGAGATTCTGCTGGAGCTACTGTGACATAATGGGGAGTTAGGGCCTGAGGGGAGATTCTGCTGGAGCTACTGTGACATAATGGGGAGTTAGGGCCTGAGGGGAGATTCTGCTGGAGCTACTGTGACATAATGGGGAGTTAGGGCCTGAGGGGAGATTCTGCTGGAGCTACTGTGACATAATGGGGAGTTAGGGCCTGAGGGGAGATTCTGCTGGAGCTACTGTGACATAATGGGGAGTTAGGGCCTGAGGGGAGATTCTGCTGCAGCTACTGGGACATAATGGTGAGTTAGGGCCTGAGGGGAGATTCTGCTGCAGCTACTGTGACATAATGGGGAGTTAGGGCCTGAGGGGAGATTCTGCTGGAGCTACTGGGACATAATGGTGAGTTAGGGCCTGAGGGGAGATTCTGCTGGAGCTACTGTGACATAATGGGGAGTTAGGGCCTGAGGGGAGATTCTGCTGGAGCTACTGTGACATAATGGGGAGTTAGGGCCTGAGGGGAGATTCTGCTGGAGCTACTGGGACATAATGGGGAGTTAGGGCCTGAGGGGAGATTCTGCTGGAGCTACTGTGACATAATGGTGAGTTAGGGCCTGAGGGGAGATTTCTGCTGGAGCTACTGTGACATAATGGGGAGTTAGGGCCTGAGGGGAGATTCTGCTGGAGCTACTGGGACATAATGGGGAGTTAGGGCCTGAGGGGAGATTCTGCTGGAGCTACTGTGACATAATGGGGAGTTAGGGCCTGAGGGGAGATTCTGCTGGAGCTACTGGGACATAATGGTGAGTTAGGGCCTGAGGGGAGATTCTGCTGGAGCTACTGTGACATAATGGGGAGTTAGGGCCTGAGGGGAGATTCTGCTGGAGCTACTGGGACATAATGGGGAGTTAGGGACTGAGGGGAGATTCTGCTGGAGCTACTGTGACATAATGGGGAGTTAGGGCCTGAGGGGAGATTCTGCTGGAGCTACTGTGACATAATGGTGAGTTAGGGCCTGAGGGGAGATTCTGCTGGAGCTACTGTGACATAATGGGGAGTTAGGGCCTGAGGGGAGATTCTGCTGGAGCTACTGTGACATAATGGGGAGTTAGGGCCTGAGGGGAGATTCTGCTGCAGCTACTGGGACATAATGGTGAGTTAGGGCCTGAGGGGGAGATTCTGCTGCAGCTACTGTGACATAATGGGGAGTTAGGGCCTGAGGGGAGATTCTGCTGGAGCTACTGGGACATAATGGTGAGTTAGGGCCTGAGGGGAGATTCTGCTGGAGCTACTGTGACATAATGGGGAGTTAGGGCCTGAGGGGAGATTCTGCTGGAGCTACTGTGACATAATGGGGAGTTAGGGCCTGAGGGGAGATTCTGCTGGAGCTACTGGGACATAATGGGGAGTTAGGGCCTGAGGGGAGATTCTGCTGGAGCTACTGTGACATAATGGTGAGTTAGGGCCTGAGGGGAGATTCTGCTGGAGCTACTGTGACATAATGGGGAGTTAGGGCCTGAGGGGAGATTCTGCTGGAGCTACTGGGACATAATGGGGAGTTAGGGCCTGAGGGGAGATTCTGCTGGAGCTACTGTGACATAATGGGGAGTTAGGGCCTGAGGGGAGATTCTGCTGGAGCTACTGGAACATAATGGGGAGTTAGGGCCTGAGGGGAGATTCTGCTGGAGCTACTGGGACATAATGGGGAGTTAGGGCCTGAGGGGAGATTCTGCTGGAGCTACTGGGACATAATGGGGAGTTAGGGCCTGAGGGGAGATTCTGCTGCAGCTACTGTGACATAATGGGGAGTTAGGGCCTGAGGGGAGATTCTGCTGGAGCTACTGTGACATAATGGGGAGTTAGGGCCTGAGGGGAGATTCTGCTGGAGCTACTGGGACATAATGGGGAGTTAGGGCCTGAGGGGAGATTCTGCTGGAGCTACTGGGACATAATGGGGAGTTAGGGCCTGAGGGGAGATTCTGCTGCAGCTACTGTGACATAATGGGGAGTTAGGGCCTGAGGGGAGATTCTGCTGTTTGGCCCCAGATGTACTGGAGCTACTGCACACACACACACACACACACACACACACACACACACACACACACACACACACACACACACACACACACACACACACACACACACATACACACACACACACACACACATACACACACACACACACACGTACGCATGGACACACACACACACACACACACACACACACACACACACACACACACACACACACACACACACACACACACACACACACACACACACACACACACACACACACACACACACACACACACACACACACACACACACACACACACACACACACGTACGCATGGACACACACACACACACACACATACACACACGCACGCATGGACACACACATACACACACACACACACACACACACACGCATGCATGGACACACACACACATACACACACACACACATACACAGGTTTGATGTAACAGCCTCACAGTAGAACTGGGTCAATGTGTTCATTCTAAGACTGCCCTGAATGAAAGCTTCCCAGATTACCATTGGCACTCCCATTACCAGTAAGTATGTGTGCCTGTGTGTGCCTGTGTGTGCCTGTGTGTGCCTGTGTGTGTGTGTGTGTGTGTGCCTGTGTGTGTGTGTGTGGCATAGCTCCAGAGAACGACCACTTATCAGGAAGTTAAGAAGTCATCAAGGAGCACTGTGCCCTAACGACCAGGAACACGCACACAGAGGTCACACAACGCAAAAGACGTGGGTCTGGAAGAAGTATTTGTTTTCATATTTTGGAATATGTCAGTTGTAGACTGTGGGTGTTAGCAGCATCTAGCATCATGAATCAGTTGTAGAATGTGGGTGTTAGCAGCATCTAGCATCATGAATCAGTTGTAGACTGTGGGTGTTAGCAGCATCTAGCATCATGAATCAGTTGTAGACTGTGGGTGTAAGCAGCATCTAGCATCATGAATCAGTTGTAGACTGTGGGTGTTAGCAGCATCTAGCATCATGAATCAGTTGTAGACTATGGGTGTTAGCAGCATCTAGCATCATGAATCAGTTGTAGACTGTGGGTGTTAGCAGCATCTAGCATCATTAATCAGTTGTAGACTGTGGGTGTTAGCAGCATCTAGCATCATGAATCAGTTGTAGACTGTGGGTGTTAGCATCATCTAGCATCATGAATCAGTTGTAGACTGTGGGTGTAAGCAGCATCTAGCATCATGAATCAGTTGTAGACTGTGGGTGTAAGCAGCATCTAGCATCATGAATCAGTTGTAGATGTGGGTGTTAGCAGCATCTAGCATCATGAATCAGTTGTAGACTGTGGGTGTTAGCAGCATCTAGCATCATGAATCAGTTGTAGAATGTGGGTGTTAACAGCATCTAGCATCATGAATCAGTTGTAGACTGTGGGTGTAAGCAGCATCTAGCATCATGAATCAGTTGTAGACTGTGGGTGTTAACAGCATCTAGCATCATTAATCAGTTGTAGATGTGGGTGTTAGCAGCATCTAGCATCATGAATCAGTTGTAGACTGTGGGTGTAAGCAGCATCTAGCATCATGAATCAGTTGTAGATGTGGGTGTTAGCAGCATCTAGCATCATGAATCAGTTGTAGACTGTGGGTGTTAGCAGCATCTAGCATCATGAATCAGTTGTAGACTGTGGGTGTTAGCAGCATCTAGCATCATGAATCAGTTGTAGACTGTGGGTGTAAGCAGCATCTAGCATCATGAATCAGTTGTAGACTGTGGGTGTAAGCAGCATCTAGCATCATGAATCAGTTGTAGACTGTGGGTGTTAACAGCATCTAGCATCATGAATCAGTTGTAGATGTGGGTGTTAGCAGCATCTAGCATCATGAATCAGTTGTAGACTGTGGGTGTTAACAGCATCTAGCATCATGAATCAGTTGTAGACTGTGGGTGTAAGCAGCATCTAGCATCATGAATCAGTTGTAGATGTGGGTGTTAGCAGCATCTAGCATCATGAATCAGTTGTAGACTATGGGTGTAAGCAGCATCTAGCATCATGAATCAGTTGTAGACTGTGGGTGTTAACAGCATCTAGCATCATTAATCAGTTGTAGATGTGGGTGTTAGCAGCATCTAGCATCATGAATCAGTTGTAGACTGTGGGTGTAAGCAGCATCTAGCATCATGAATCAGTTGTAGATGTGGGTGTTAGCAGCATCTAGCATCATGAATCAGTTGTAGACTGTGGGTGTTAGCAGCATCTAGCATCATGAATCAGTTGTAGACTGTGGGTGTTAGCAGCATCTAGCATCATGAATCAGTTGTAGACTGTGGATGTTAGCAGCATCTAGCATCATGAATCAGTTGTAGACTGTGGGTGTTAGCAGCATCTAGCATCATGAATCAGTTGTAGACTGTGGGTGTTAGCAGCATCTAGCATCATGAATCAGTTGTAGACTGTGGGTGTTAGCAGCATCTAGCATCATGAATCAGTTGTAGACTGTGGGTGTTAGCAGCATCTAGCATCATGAATCAGTTGTAGACTGTGGGTGTAAGCAGCATCTAGCATCATGAATCAGTTGTAGACTGTGGGTGTTAACAGCATCTAGCATCATGAATCAGTTGTAGACTATGGGTGTTAGCAGCATCTAGCATCATGAATCAGTTGTAGATGTGGGTGTTAGCAGCATCTAGCATCATGAATCAGTTGTAGATGTGGGTGTTAGCAGCATCTAGCATCATGAATCAGTTGTAGAATGTGGGTGTTAGCAGCATCTAGCATCATGAATCAGTTGTAGATGTGGGTGTTAGCAGCATCTAGCATCATGAATCAGTTGTAGACTGTGGGTGTTAGCAGCATCTAGCATCATGAATCAGTTGTAGACTATGGGTGTTAGCAGCATCTAGCATCATGAATCAGTTGTAGATGGTGGGTGTTAACAGCATCTAGCATCATGAATCAGTTGTAGACTGTGGGTGTTAGCAGCATCTAGCATCATGAATCAGTTGTAGACTGTGGGTGTTAGCAGCATCTAGCATCATGAATCAGTTGTAGACTGTGGGTGTAAGCAGCATTGCGTGCCTCATGTTAGTTTTGTTTGTCCTGGAACAATCAGCCCACTTGACTGTAAGTTCGTCCCAAATGCCACCCTATTCCCTTGATAGTGCACTTCTTTTGACCAGGGCCCGTTCCCTACATAGTGCACTACACAGGGAATAGGGTGCCATTTAGGACAGAGTCTGTGGCTTCCCTCATTGTTCCCTCTTTAGGGACAAAGAGCTGTTCTCAAAGCTTCTCTCTCCACAGCACCGTTCTGTTTCTACCAGACTGACCAGGAAAACAACCCCTGCGTGTGTGTGACCTGTGTGCGTACGTGTGTGCTTTCATGCCTGTGTGTGTGTGTGTGTGCGTGTGTGTGTGTGTTCTTGTCTTGTTACCAAAACAGCCAGTACAATCCAGGACTGACCTTATGTAAGGGTGACTAGGTCTCTGTAATTACAGCAGGACTGACCTTATGTAAGGGTGACTAGGTCTCTGTAATTACAGCAGACCTTATGTAAGGGTAACTAGGTCTCTGTAATTACAGCAGACCTTATGTAAGGGTAACTAGGTCTCTGTAATTACAGCAGACCTTATGTAAGGGTGACTAGGTCTCTGTAATTACAGCAGACCTTATGTAAGGGTAACTAGGTCTCTGTAATTACAGCAGACCTTATGTAAGGGTAACTAGGTCTCTGTAATTACAGCAGACCTTATGTAAGGGTAACTAGGTCTCTGTAATTACAGCAGACCTTATGTAAGGGTAACTAGGTCTCTGTAATTACAGCAGACCTTATGTAAGGGTAACTAGGTCTCTGTAATTACAGCAGACCTTATGTAAAGGGTAACTAGGTCTCTGTAATTACAGCAGACCTTATGTAGTAAGTGACTAGGTCTCTGTAATTACAGCAGACCTTATGTAAGGGTAACTAGGTCTCTGTAATTACAGCAGACCTTATGTAAGGGTAACTAGGTCTCTGTAATTACAGCAGACCTTATGTAAGGGTAACTAGGTCTCTGTAATTACAGCAGACCTTATGTAAGGGTGACTAGGTCTCTGTAATTACAGCAGACCTTATGTAAGGGTAACTAGGTCTCTGTAATTACAGCAGACCTTATGTAGGGAGTGACTAGGTCTCTGTAATTACAGCAGACCTTATGTAAGGGTGACTAGGTCTCTGTAATTACAGCAGACCTTATGTAAGGGTAACTAGGTCTCTGTAATTACAGCAGACCTTATGTAAGGGTAACTAGGTCTCTGTAATTACAGCAGACCTTATGTAAGGGTAACTAGGTCTCTGTAATTACAGCAGACCTTATGTAAGGGTGACTAGGTCTCTGTAATTACAGCAGACCTTATGTAAGGGTAACTAGGTCTCTGTAATTACAGCAGACCTTATGTAAGGGTAACTAGGTCTCTGTAATTATAGCAGGATCACATAAACATGATTCAGACATTTCCTGCTTGTTGGCTTTTATTGTTAGTTGTTCATAGGCAATAACACTTATGATGTGGGCGGGCTGGAGCCACCGGGTTGTATGGGGGACAGAGATAAGTTGAGTCCCAAATGGCACCCTATTCCTTCTATAGGGCACTACTTCTGTCAAAAGTAGTGCCCTATAGGGAATACGGTGCCATTTGGGACTCAGGCCACAGCGTGTCACAGCAGCATGGTAGAACAGAAGTCCATAGTTCAGCATGTTTCTGTTGCCACCCTCTCCTTTCTCCTCCGCTCCAGAACCAGAGGGAAGTAGTTATAGCCTTTGTGTGGTTGTGTCCGGCTTTGTGGGTGTGTCTGGCCATGTGGGTGTGTCTCTCTCTCTCTCTCCACACTCGTGATGGTTCCAGGTCAGTGCACACACAGAGCGAACACCCTGTACTGCCTTTGGGTCGGTTTATAGCCAGTCTGTAGCCACAGCTCAGGAGAAACTAGTCAGAACTCAGAACCAACTACTGGGTATCCCATGTCTCCAAACAGCATTCTGGGAAAACACAGTGGGCTAAGGCCTGTTATACATGGTCTTGCTAGGAACTAGATTATGGATTCCAGTACTGACATGTTTTGCTGAGTGAACTATCTAGCTAAATAAAGATAGCCGAAGTGTCCTTAACAGATAGGTAGAGTACTGTTAGTGTATTCTAGTGCTGTTGTCATCACTATCCTGGATGTTCAGAGAAACCATACTGATTACCGTACTGTTGTCATCACTATACCGGATGTTCAGAGAAACCCTTCTGATTACCGATTACTGATTTCCCCCTAACGTGCTTCAGGCCACTTCTAGCTGTATTGTCAACTAACTGTATGTCTCCACCTGATACTGTGCTCTGTGTGTTGATACCTGATGTCTGTTGAGTCATGATATCCCAGCAGTCTCCTCTCCACTGTAATGATACCTGATGTCTGTTGAGTCATGATATCCCAGCAGTCTCCTCTCCACTGTGTTGATACCTGATGTCTGTTGAGTCATGATATCCCAGCAGTCTCCTCTCCACTGTGTTGATACCTGATGTCTGTTGAGTCATGATATCCCAGCAGTCTCCTCTCCACTGTAATGATACCTGATGTCTGTTGAGTCATGATATCCCAGCAGTCTCCTCTCCACTGTAATGATACCTGATGTCTGTTGAGTCATGATATCCCAGCAGTCTCCTCTCCACTGTGTTGATACCTGATGTCTGTTGAGTCATGATATCCCAGTAGTCTCCTCTCCACTGTGTGGATACCTGATGTCTGTTGAGTCATGATATCCCAGCAGTCTCCTCTCCACTGTAATGATACCTGATGTCTGTTGAGTCATGATATCCCAGCAGTCTCCTCTCCACTGTGTTGATACCTGATGTCTGTTGAGTCATGATATCCCAGCGGTCTCCTCTCCACTGTGTTGATACCTGATGTCTGTTGAGTCATGATATCCCAGCAGTCTCCTCTCCACTGTGTGGATACCTGATGTCTGTTGAGTCATGATATCCCAGCGGTCTCCTCTCCACTGTGTGGATACCTGATGTCTGTTGAGTCATGATATCCCAGCGGTCTCCTCTCCACTGTGTTGATACCTGATGTCTGTTGAGTCATGATATCCCAGCGGTCTCCTCTCCACTGTAATGATACCTGATGTCTGTTGAGTCATGATATCCCAGCAGTCTCCTCTCCACTGTGTTGATACCTGATGTCTGTTGAGTCATGATATCCCAGCAGTCTCCTCTCCACTGTGTTGATACCTGATGTCTGTTGAGTCATGATATCCCAGCGGTCTCCTCTCCACTGTGTTGATACCTGATGTCTGTTGAGTCATGATATCCCAGCAGTCTCCTCTCCACTGTGTGGATACCTGATGTCTGTTGAGTCATGATATCCCAGCAGTCTCCTCTCCACTGTAATGATACCTGATGTCTGTTGAGTCATGATATCCCAGTAGTCTCCTCTCCACTGTGTTGATACCTGATGTCTGTTGAGTCATGATATCCCAGTAGTCTCCTCTCCACTGTGTGGATACCTGATGTCTGTTGAGTCATGATATCCCAGCAGTCTCCTCTCCACTGTGTTGATACCTGATGTCTGTTGAGTCATGATATCCCAGCGGTCTCCTCTCCACTGTAATGATACCTGATGTCTGTTGAGTCATGATATCCCAGCAGTCTCCTCTCCACTGTGTTGATACCTGATGTCTGTTGAGTCATGATATCCCAGCAGTCTCCTCTCCACTGTGTTGATACCTGATGTCTGTTGAGTCATGATATCCCAGCGGTCTCCTCTCCACTGTAATGATACCTGATGTCTGTTGAGTCATGATATCCCAGTAGTCTCCTCTCCACTGTGTTGATACCTGATGTCTGTTGAGTCATGATATCCCAGTAGTCTCCTCTCCACTGTAATGATACCTGATGTCTGTTGAGTCATGATATCCCAGCGGTCTCCTCTCCACTGTAATGATACCTGATGTCTGTTGAGTCATGATATCCCAGTAGTCTCCTCTCCACTGTGTTGATACCTGATGTCTGTTGAGTCATGATATCCCAGTAGTCTCCTCTCCACTGTGTTGATACCTGATGTCTGTTGAGTCATGATATCCCAGCGGTCTCCTCTCCACTGTAATGATACCTGATGTCTGTTGAGTCATGATATCCCAGCAGTCTCCTCTCCACTGTGTTGATACCTGATGTCTGTTGAGTCATGATATCCCAGTAGTCTCCTCTCCACTGTGTTGATACCTGATGTCTGTTGAGTCATGATATCCCAGCGGTCTCCTCTCCACTGTGTTGATACCTGATGTCTGTTGAGTCATGATATCCCAGCAGTCTCCTCTCCACTGTGTTGATACCTGATGTCTGTTGAGTCATGATATCCCAGCAGTCTCCTCTCCACTGTGTTGATACCTGATGTCTGTTGAGTCATGATATCCCAGCGGTCTCCTCTCCACTGTGTTGATACCTGATGTCTGTTGAGTCATGATATCCCAGCAGTCTCCTCTCCACTGTGTGGATACCTGATGTCTGTTGAGTCATGATATCCCAGCAGTCTCCTCTCCACTGTGTTGATACCTGATGTCTGTTGAGTCATGATATCCCAGCAGTCTCCTCTCCACTGTGTTGATACCTGATGTCTGTTGAGTCATGATATCCCAGCAGTCTCCTCTCCACTGTGTTGATACCTGATGTCTGTTGAGACATGATATCCCAGCAGTCTCCTCTCCACTGTGTTGATACCTGATGTCTGTTGAGTCATGATATCCCAGCAGTCTCCTCTCCACTGTAATGATACCTGATGTCTGTTGAGTCATGATATCCCAGCAGTCTCCTCTCCACTGTAATGATACCTGATGTCTGTTGAGTCATGATATCCCAGCAGTCTCCTCTCCACTGTGTTGATACCTGATGTCTGTTGAGTCATGATATCCCAGCAGTCTCCTCTCCACTGTGTGGATACCTGATGTCTGTTGAGTCATGATATCCCAGCGGTCTCCTCTCCACTGTGTTGATACCTGATGTCTGTTGAGTCATGATATCCCAGCGGTCTCCTCTCCACTGTGTTGATACCTGATGTCTGTTGAGTCATGATATCCCAGCAGTCTCCTCTCCACTGTGTTGATACCTGATGTCTGTTGAGTCATGATATCCCAGCAGTCTCCTCTCCACTGTGTTGATACCTGATGTCTGTTGAGTCATGATATCCCAGCAGTCTCCTCTCCACTGTGTTGATACCTGATGTCTGTTGAGTCATGATATCCCAGCAGTCTCCTCTCCACTGTGTTGATACCTGATGTCTGTTGAGTCATGATATCCCAGCAGTCTCCTCTCCACTGTGTTGATACCTGATGTCTGTTGAGTCATGATATCCCAGCAGTCTCCTCTCCACTGTGTGGATACCTGATGTCTGTTGAGTCATGATATCCCAGCGGTCTCCTCTCCACTGTGTTGATCCCTGATGTCTGTTGAGTCATGATATCCCAGCAGTCTCCTCTCCACTGTGTTGATACCTGATGTCTGTTGAGTCATGATATCCCAGCAGTCTCCTCTCCACTGTGTTGATACCTGATGTCTGTTGAGTCATGATATCCCAGCAGTCTCCTCTCCACTGTGTGGATACCTGATGTCTGTTGAGTCATGATATCCCAGCAGTCTCCTCTCCACTGTGTTGATACCTGATGTCTGTTGAGTCATGATATCCCAGCAGTCTCCTCTCCACTGTGTTGATACCTGATGTCTGTTGAGTCATGATATCCCAGTAGTCTCCTCTCCACTGTGTGGATACCTGATGTCTGTTGAGTCATGATATCCCAGCAGTCTCCTCTCCACTGTAATGATACCTGATGTCTGTTGAGTCATGATATCCCAGCAGTCTCCTCTCCACTGTGTTGATACCTGATGTCTGTTGAGTCATGATATCCCAGTAGTCTCCTCTCCACTGTGTTGATACCTGATGTCTGTTGAGTCATGATATCCCAGCAGTCTCCCCTCCACTGTGTTGATACCTGATGTCTGTTGAGTCATGATATCCCAGCAGTCTCCTCTCCACTGTAATGATACCTGATGTCTGTTGAGTCATGATATCCCAGCAGTCTCCTCTCCACTGTGTTGATACCTGATGTCTGTTGAGTCATGATATCCCAGCAGTCTCCTCTCCACTGTGTTGATACCTGATGTCTGTTGAGTCATGATATCCCAGTAGTCTCCTCTCCACTGTGTGGATACCTGATGTCTGTTGAGTCATGATATCCCAGCAGTCTCCTCTCCACTGTAATGATACCTGATGTCTGTTGAGTCATGATATCCCAGCAGTCTCCTCTCCACTGTGTTGATACCTGATGTCTGTTGAGTCATGATATCCCAGCAGTCTCCTCTCCACTGTGTGGATACCTGATGTCTGTTGAGTCATGATATCCCAGTAGTCTCCTCTCCACTGTGTGGATACCTGATGTCTGTTGAGTCATGATATCCCAGCGGTCTCCTCTCCACTGTGTTGATACCTGATGTCTGTTGAGTCATGATATCCCAGTAGTCTCCTCTCCACTGTAATGATACCTGATGTCTGTTGAGTCATGATATCCCAGCAGTCTCCTCTCCACTGTGTTGATACCTGATGTCTGTTGAGTCATGATATCCCAGTAGTCTCCTCTCCACTGTGTTGATACCTGATGTCTGTTGAGTCATGATATCCCAGCAGTCTCCTCTCCACTGTAATGATACCTGATGTCTGTTGAGTCATGATATATCAGCAGTCTCCTCTCCACTGTGTTGATACCTGATGTCTGTTGAGTCATGATATCCCAGCAGTCTCCTCTCCACTGTGTTGATACCTGATGTCTGTTGAGTCATGATATCCCAGCGGTCTCCTCTCCACTGTGTTGATACCTGATGTCTGTTGAGTCATGATATCCCAGCAGTCTCCTCTCCACTGTAATGATACCTGATGTCTGTTGAGTCATGATATCCCAGTAGTCTCCCCTCCACCACTGACACCTCCCAGATCCAGTCACCTCTGAAAGGCTGTTAAATATTGAAGCACTGGGATACGTTACCTTCTGCTGTTGTGTAACTGGGGCTGCTTCCCAAATGACACCCTATTCCCTATATAGTGCACTACTTTTGACCAGGGCTCTGGTAGATACTAGTGCACTATCTAGAGAATAGGGTGCTGTTTGGGAAGCAGCCCTTGAGGTGCATAAACAGCTGTAGTTTGTAATTCATCTCAACAGTAAATCCCCAGCAGGCTCTTTGTGTTGCTGGGATGAGCCAGGTAGGAGGAGAAAGACAGTGGCAGTTGGTTTGAGTTGGTAGAGTTAGCCAGGTAGGAGGAGAAAGACAGTGGCAGTTGGTTTGAGTTGGTAGAGTTAGCCAGGTAGGAGGAGAAAGACAGTGGCAGTTGGTTTGAGTTGGTAGAGTGAGCCTGGTAGGAGGAGAAGGACAGTGGCAGTTGGTTTGAGTTGGTAGAGTTAGCCAGGTAGGAGGAGAAAGACAGTGGCAGTTGGTTTGAGTTGGTAGAGTTAGCCAGGTAGGAGGAGAAAGACAGTGGCAGTTGGTTTGAGTTGGTAGAGTGAGCCTGGTAGGAGGAGAAGGACAGTGGCAGTTGGTTTGAGTTGGTAGAGTTAGCCTGGTAGGAGGAGAAAGACAGTGGCAGTTGGTTTGAGTTGGTAGAGTTAGCCAGGTAGGAGGAGAAAGACAGTGGCAGTTGGTTTGAGTTGGTAGAGTTAGCCTGGTAGGAGGAGAAAGACAGTGGCAGTTGGTTTGAGTTGGTAGAGTTAGCCAGGTAGGAGGAGAAGGACAGTGGCAGTTGGTTTGAGTTGGTAGAGTTAGCCAGGTAGGAGGAGAAAGACAGTGGCAGTTGGTTTGAGTTGGTAGAGTTAGCCAGGTAGGAGGAGAAGGACAGTGGCAGTTGGTTTGAGTTGGTAGAGTTAGCCTGGTAGGAGGAGAAAGACAGTGGCAGTTGGTTTGAGTTGGTAGAGTTAGCCAGGTAGGAGGAGAAAGACAGTGGCAGTTGGTTTGAGTTGGTAGAGTTAGCCAGGTAGGAGGAGAAAGACAGTGGCAGTTGGTTTGAGTTGGTAGAGTGAGCCAGGTAGGAGGAGAAAGACAGTGGCAGTTGGTTTGAGTTGGTAGAGTTAGCCAGGTAGGAGGAGAAAGACAGTGGCAGTTGGTTTGAGTTGGTAGAGTTAGCCAGGTAGGAGGAGAAAGACAGTGGCAGTTGGTTTGAGTTGGTAGAGTTAGCCAGGTAGGAGGAGAAAGACAGTGGCAGTTGGTTTGAGTTGGTAGAGTTAGCCAGGTAGGAGGAGAAAGACAGTGGCAGTTGGTTTGAGTTGGTAGAGTTAGCCAGGTAGGAGGAGAAAGACAGTGGCAGTTGGTTTGAGTTGGTAGAGTTAGCCAGGTAGGAGGAGAAAGACAGTGGCAGTTGGTTTGAGTTGGTAGAGTGAGCCTGGTAGGAGGAGAAAGACAGTGGCAGTTGGTTTGAGTTGGTAGAGTGAGCCTGGTAGGAGGAGAAGGACAGTGGCAGTTGGTTTGAGTTGGTAGAGTGAGCCAGGTAGGAGGAGAAAGACAGTGGCAGTTGGTTTGAGTTGGTAGAGTTAGCCAGGTAGGAGGAGAAAGACAGTGGCAGTTGGTTTGAGTTGGTAGAGTTAGCCAGGTAGGAGGAGAACATTCTAAGACTTGGGTGGCTCGAGTCTTTGGCAATTTTTAGGGCCTTCCTCTGACACCGCCTGGTATAGAGGTCCTAAATGGCAGGAATCTCGGACCCAGGTCCTGGATGGCAGGGAGCTTGGACCCAGGTCCTGGATGGCAGGGAGCTCTGGACCCAGGTCCTGGATGGCAGGGAGCTCGGACCCAGGTCCTGGATGGCAGGGAGCTCGGACCCAGGTCCTGGATGGCAGGGAGCTCTGGACCCAGGTCCTGGATGGCAGGGAGCTCGGACCCAGGTCCTGGATGGCAGGGAGCTCGGACCCAGGTCCTGGATGGCAGGGAGCTCGGACCCAGACAGTGGCTGTTGGTTTGAGTTGGTAGAGTGAGTTAGAGTGGCAGAGTACTATTGTGTATTACAAACTTTCTGTTGGTCGACCTTATCAAATGAACGTCTGATAAATGTCTGTTGGAGTATTAGAGTGCTTAATGGATTAGATTGTCTTTTGTTTTGTGGGAATCAGCGCTGTATCAGACTGTGTGTGTGTGTACACCCACTGAGCCTTTGTAGAGAGCAGGCTGGGGATTGGAGAGGTCCATGGAGTCTAGCTCTGCCTTGCTTGGGGATTGGAGAGGTCCATGGAGTCTAGCTCTGCCTTGCTTGGGGATTGGAGAGGTCCATGGAGTCTAGCTCTGCCTTGCTTGGGGATTGGAGAGGTCCATGGAGTCTAGCTCTGCCTTGCTTGGGGATTGGAGAGGTCCATGGAGTCTAGCTCTGCCTTGCTTGGGGATTGGAGAGGTCCATGGAGTCTAGCTCTGCCTTGCTTGGGGATTGGAGAGGTCCATGGAGTCTAGCTCTGCCTTGCTTGATCCCTGTAACCTAGTGATGGAGTTGGTAGAGGACCATTTGATCCCAAAACAGAATAAAATAACAATATCCAAGTGTGTTTGTCCCCTTGTATGTCTAGATCAGAAGTCAGGTAAGAGTGTTGTCCCCTTGTATGTCTAGATCAGACGTCAGGTAAGATCAATCAATCAATCAATCAAAATGTATTTGTCACATGCTTCGTAAACAACAGGTGTGGACTAACAGTGAAATGCTTCCTTATGGCCCGTTTCCCAACAATACAGAGAGAAAGAAAATACAGAAATAATAGAAAAGTAAAACACGTAATAATAAAAGTTATAATAAATACACAATGAGTAACGATAACTTGGCTATATACAGTATAAGGGGTACCAGGTAATAACTTGGCTATATACAGTATAAGGGGTACCAGTACTGAGTCAATGTGCAGGGGTACGAGGTAATAACTTGGCTATATACACGGGGTACCAGTACCGAGTCGATGTGCAGGGGTACGAGGTAATGTGAATTGGTACGAGGTAATGTGCATTGGTACGAGTCAATGTACATATAACTAGGAAATACAGTGACAGATAGTAAACAGCAGCAGCAGCGTATGTGATGATTCAAATAAGTGAGTGCAAAAAGGGTCAGTGCAGATAGTCCGGAGGGCTGTTTAACTGACTATTTAACAGTCTTATGGCTTGGGGGTAGAAGCTGTTCAGGGTTCTGTTGGTTCCATACTTGGTGCATCGGTACCGCTTGCCGTGCGGTACCATCTTTGGCAATTTTTAGGGCCTTCCTCTGACACCGCCTGGTATAGAGGTCCTGGATGGCAGGGAGCTCGGACCCAGTGTTGTACTGGGCCGTACACACTACGCTCTGTAGCGCCTTACGGTCGGATGCCAAGCAATTGCCCTACCAAGCGTTGATGCAGCCAGTCAAGGTGCTCTCAATGGTGCAGCTGTATAACGTTTTATCTGAAGGCCCATGCCCAAATCTTTTCAGCCTCCTGAGGGGGAAGAGGTGTTGTCGTGACCTCACGACTGTGTTGGTGTGTTTGGACCATCATAGAGCCTTAGTGATGTGGACACTGAGGATCCTGAAGCTCTCGACCCGCTCCACTTCAGCCCTGTCGATGTGAATGGGGGCGTGCTCGGCCCTCCGTTTCCTGTAATCCACGATCAGATCCTTTTGTCTTGCTGACGTTGAGGGAGAGTTGTCTTGGCACCACACTGCCAGGTCTCTGACCTCCTCCCTATAGGGGGAGTCAGCATGGGGGATGTGTTGTTGCCTACCCCTCACCACCTGGGGGAGGCCTGTCAGAAGGTCCAGGATCCAGTTGCAGAGGGAGGTGTTCAGTCCAAGGACGTTAGCTTAGTGATGAGCTTGGAGGGCACTATGGTGTTGAACGTTGAGCTGTAGTCAATGAACAGCATTCTCACGTAGGTGTTCCTTTTGTCCAGGTGGGAAAGGGCAGTGTGGTGTACAATAGGTAATGCTTCATCTGTGGATCTGTTGTGGTGGTATGCGAATTGGAGTGGGTTCAGGGTGTCTGGGATGATGATGTTGATGTGAGCCATGACCAGCCTTTCAAATCATTTCATAGCTACAGATGTGAGTGCCACGGGCGATAGTCATTTAGACAGGTTACCTTGGCATTCTTGGGCACAGGGACTATGGTGGTCTGTTTGAAATATTAAAGACTGGGTCAGGGAGAGGTTAAAAATGTCAGTGATAACACTTGCCAGCTCGTCAGCGCATGCTCTGAGTACGCATCCTGGTAATCCATCTGGCCCTGCGGCCTTGTGAATATTAACCTGTTTAAAGATCTTACTCACATCGGCTATGGACAGCGTGATCACACAGTGGTCCGGAACAGCTGGTGCTCTCATGCATGGTTCAGTGTTGCTTGCCTCGATGCGAGCATACCGTAGAAGGCATTTAGCTCGTCTGGTAGGCTCGCGTCACTGGGCAGCTCGCGGCTGGGTTTCCCTTTTGTAATCCGTATAGTTTGCAAGCCCTGCCACTCCACCCCCTCCACCCTCCCCCTCCACTATACACTCCACCCCTCCACTATACACTCCACCCCCCTGCAGTGACAGAGCATCAGAGCCGGTGCAGTACGATTCTATTGTTGTCCCGTATTGACACTTTTCCTGTTTGATGGTTCGTCGGAGGGAGTAGCGGGATTTCTTATTAGCGTACGGGTTAGTGTCCCGCTCCTTGGAAAAGGCAAGTCTAGCTTTTAGCTTAGTGTGGTGCACATTTTGTCATGGGGTGCAAAGAACATTTTGCAGTTTTAAAGCAAATTTTCTTGAAATTCTATACACTTTGCCATGTCTAACGTCTATTCATGTGATATTTGAGTGACAAAAATTTTTGGGGGCTAAAAAAACTGACATGGGCTAGTTGATCTGGACATTTCTGACAAGTTATAAATAGCTCTCTAAGGTCTGCAATGACTAACATGACAAGAGGAACTGATGATGCACTAACCAATTATCGAAATTGCACCTTGTGCATTCTACTATTATAACTTTCAAGAGTACGTTTAAAGCTGGATTGAGTTCCTTTAAAAAATTATAATAATACTGTTGTTGTTGATTTTTTTTTTGGGGGGACCAACGCTGTAGCTTAGCATCCACTTCATCAGACCACTTGTACTTCCTGTTTGAGGTTTTGCTTGTAAGCAAGAGTGTTGTGATGTCAGGTAAGAGTGTTGTGACGTCAGGTAAGAGTGTTGTGACGCCAGGTAAGAGTGTTGTGACGCCAGGTAAGAGTGTTGTGACGCCAGGTAAAGAGTGTTGTGACGTCAGGTAAGAGTGTTGTGACGCCAGGTAAGAGTGTTGTGACGTCAGGTAAGAGTGTTGTGACGCCAGGTAAGAGTGTTGTGATGCCAGGTAAGAGTGTTGTGAAGCCAGGTAAGAGTGTTGTGACGTCAGGTAAGAGTGTTGTGACGCCAGGTAAGAGTGTTGTGACGTCAGGTAAGAGTGTTGTGACGTCAGGTAAGAGTGTTGTGACGCCAGGTAAGAGTGTTGTGACGCCAGGTAAGAGTGTTGTGACGCCAGGTAAGAGTGTATTCGTGGCACCAAATCATATTTTCCACTCCAGGCCACGGAGACAGCATATTATATATGAACTAGGAACCATATTATATATGAACTAGGAACCAAAAGAATGAAAGTCTTTCTTCTTAGTCTGTTATGCTTTGGGTAGCACTCTAAGGACAATATGCCTGGGCCAGTAGTGTTTTCTTTTTGATCATTTAAAGGCTATATTATCACCTGATGGAAAGGAGGTTATTTACTTCATGGCTGAATCCCAAATGGCACCCTATTCACTTATGGAGTGCACTACTTTGGGCGCCTGGTCTTAAAATAGTGCAGTAAATAGGCCATTTAGGATGCAGACTAAGTGTAAGTGCTGAGGAGGAAAAGTAAAGTGGTGTTCTTTTGTTATCTGCCATCTGGTCTCCTGTGTTGGAACAGTTTGATTGGCAACAGAGAGGGGAGGAGGGAGGAAGGGTGGAACGGTGGAGGGATGGGGTGGGTGAGGGGTGGAGGGGGAGAAGGGGGAGGATGGAGGGGGTGGAGGGGGAGGGTGGAGGGTGAGGGGGGTGGAGTGTATAGTGGAGGGGGTGGAGTGTATAGTGGAGGGGGAGGGTGGAGGGGGGTGGATGAGGGGTGGAGGGGGAGAAGGGGGAGGATGGAGGGGGGTGGAGTGTATAGTGGAGGGGGAGGGTGGAGGGGTGGAGTGTATAGTGGTGGGGGGTGGAGTGTATAGTGGAGGGGGTGGAGTGTATAGTGGAGGGGGAGGGTGGAGGGGTGGAGTGTATAGTGGTGGGGGGTGGAGTGTATAGTGGAGGGGGTGGAGTGTATAGTGGAGGGGGTGGAGTGTATAGTGGAGGGGGAGGGTAGAGGGGGTGGAGTGTATAGTGGAGGGGGTGGAGTGTATAGTGGAGGGGGAGGGTAGAGGGGGGTGGAGTGTATAGTGGAGGGGGAGGGTAGAGGGGGTGGAGTGTATAGTGGAGGGGAGGGTGGAGGGGGTGGAGTGTATAGTGGAGGGGGAGGGTAGAGGGGGTGGAGTGTATAGTGGAGGGGGTGGAGTGTATAGTGGAGGGGGAGGGTAGAGGGGGTGGAGTGTATAGTGGAGGGGGTGGAGTGTATAGTGGAGGGGGTGGAGTGTATAGTGGAGGGGGAGGGTAGAGGGGGTGGAGTGTATAGTGGAGGGGGTGGAGTGTATAGTGGAGGGGGTGGAGTGTATAGTGGAGGGGGAGGGTAGAGGGGGGTGGAGTGTATAGTGGAGGGGGTGGAGTGTATAGTGGAGGGGGAGGGTAGAGGGGGGTGGAGTGTATAGTGGAGGGGGTGGAGTGTATAGTGGAGGGGGAGGGTAGAGGGGGTGGAGTGTATAGTGGAGGGGGTGGAGTGTATAGTGGAGGGGGTGGAGTGTATAGTGGAGGGGGAGGGTAGAGGGGGGTGGAGTGTATAGTGGAGGGGGTGGAGTGTATAGTGGAGGGGGGTGGGAGTGTATAGTGGAGGGGGGGAGGGGTAGAGGGGGGTGGAGTGTATAGTGGAGGGGTGGAGTGTATAGTGGAGGGGGGTGGAGTGTATAGTGGAGGGGGTGGAGTGTATAGTGGAGGGGGTGGAGTGTATAGTGGAGGGGGTGGAGTTTATAGTGGAGGGATGGAGTGTATAGTGGAGGGGGAGGGTAGAGGGGGGTGGAGTGTATAGTGGAGGGGGAGGGTGCAGGGGGTGGAGTGTATAGTGGAGGGGGTGGAGTTTATAGTGGAGGGGGTGGAGTGTATAGTGGAGGGGAGGGTGGAGGGGGTGGAGTGTATAGTGGAGGGGGAGGGTGGAGGGGTTGGAGTATATAGTGGAGGGGGTGGAGTGTATAGTGGAGGGGGTGGAGTGTATAGTGGAGGGGGAGGGTTCAGGGGGTGGAGTGTATAGTGGAGGGGGTGGAGTGTATAGTGGAGGGGGAGGGTTCAGGGGGTGGAGTGTATAGTGGAGGGGGAGGAGTGTATAGTGGAGGGGGTGGAGTGTATAGTGGAGGGGGAGGGTAGAGGGGGTGGAGTGTATAGTGGAGGGGGGAGGAGTGTATAGTGGAGGGGGTGGAGTGTATAGTGGAGGGGGAGGGTAGAGGGGGTGGAGTGTATAGTGGAGGGGGAGGGTGCAGGGGGTGGAGTGTATAGTGGAGGGGGTGGAGTGTATAGTGGAGGGGGTGGGTGCAGGGGGTGGAGTGTATAGTGGAGGGGGAGGGTGCAGGGGGGGGAGTGTATAGTGGAGGGGGTGGAGTGTATAGTGGAGGGGGAGGGTGGAGGGGGTGGAGTGTATAGTGCAGGGGGTGGAGTGTATAGTGGAGGGGAGGGTGCAGGGGGTGGAGTGTATAGTGGAGGGGGTGGAGTGTATAGTGGAGGGGGAGTGCAGGGGGTGGAGTGTATAGTGGAGGGGGAGGGTGCAGGGGGTGGAGTGTATAGTGCAGGGGGGTGGAGTGTATAGTGGAGGGGGAGGGTGGAGGGGGTGGAGTGTATAGTGGAGGGGGAGGGTGGAGGGGGTGGAGTTTATAGTGGAGGGGGGTGGAGTGTATAGTGGAGGGGGGTGGAGTTTATAGTGGAGGGGGTGGAGTTTATAGTGGAGGGGAGGGTGGAGGGGGTGGAGTGTATAGTGGAGGGGGTGGAGTTTATAGTGGAGGGGGTGGAGTGTATAGTGGTGGGGGTGGAATGTATAGTGGGGGGAGGGTATAGTGGGGGGGGAGGGGAGGGTGCAGGGGGAGGGGGAGGGTGCAGGGGGAGGGGGAGGGGGAGGGGGCAGTTTCTACTGTACCATGTCAGCTGATAGGAGCATGGTGGAACACAGAACTAGGAGTGCTGTTTCAGAGATCATTATCATGTGGGAGTCCAGGGAGCCATTTCCACTGAATTGCACACAGGGATAAGGCTGCCATTGAAAACCACTACTAGAGACAGTTATGAAACTGCTATGGGAAGGTTTACTATGGGAAGTTTTCTAGCTACATCATTCACTAGAGGCCAGTCTGGAAACTACTCATTCCAGCTTTGCAGGACCATATTGCACTTTATCTACACATTTAAATCAGTTGCTATAAAACGTCTACATGCTTATGGTCATAGTTCTACCGCTGTCTGAGTAAGTTTACAAAATATACTTTTTAGTCTGTCTTTGAGGTAAAGTAAAGGCTTGCAGGACTGTCTGTTCTCTGGGAGTTAACGCGTGTCTTTATGACTGAAAACCCTGTTTCCTCCGATACGAAGACTTCTCAGATAGGGGCCTGTGAGAGGACTGGAACAGAGATAGACGTACACGCCAAGCATCTCCTGGGGCCACGGATGACTTTTGACGGGACGACATTCTCGCCACTGTCACAAGCTAACATCCCAAATGGCACAAGCTTACACCCTACTTAGGGCACTAGTTTTGACCAGAGCCCTATGGGAAATAGGATGCCATTTGGGTTGCAGAACCCAGTACTCCAGGAAATAAGAGATGTTGTGATTACAGTGTATCCATGTTGATTGTTCTGGACGATCCAGTGTGTAGATATGTTATTACATTTTAGTCATTTGGCAGACGCTCTTATCCAGAGCGACTTACAGTTAGTGAGTGCATACATTCTTCATACTGGCCCCCCGTGGGAATCGAACCCACAACCCTGGCGTTGCAAGCGCCATGCTCTACCAACTGAGCTACAGTGTATAGATACGTTATGCCTGCTGTTGATCCAGTGTGTTGATACGTTATGCCTGCTGTTGATCCAGTGTGTTGATACGTTATGCCTGCTGTTGATCCAGTGTGTTGATACGTTATGTCTGCTGTTGCTGTCTCATTGTCATTAGGTCAACCAGCGTGCCAAGGTCAGGGAGAGGTCAGACGTATAGACTGACAAAGGGAGGGACTCAGAGGCCCTCAGAGAGGATTGGATAGGTAGAAGCAATATGGCAACATTTCCACCTGGCCAATCAGAAGACAAGATTAAGCTATTATTACAATAATGCTGATACCTACCCAGTCCTCTCAAATCTCCATGTGCCCACTGCCTATAGGCCAGGGGCCCCCAACTACATTCATTTAGGACAGGGGCCCCCAACTACATTCATTTAGGCCAGGGGCCCCCAACTACATTCATTTAGGGCAGGGGTCCTCAACTATATTAATTTAGGACAGGGGTCCCCAACTACATTCAGCCGCAATCTTTTCTTGAGTGGATGGTCGGGGGGCCGGAACATAATTCAAAATAAGTCCAAACTGACCGCAAGAACCCCAAACAGATATAGTATTTGATAAAAACAGAATCATTTCAAACCTTGATTGCATTGGGATACGATCACGTCTCTCTATTTATGCGTGGAAATAATCACGTCTCTCTCTCTCTCTCTCTCTCTCTCTCGCTCTCTCTCTCTCTCTCTCTCTCTCTCTCGCCCCTCTCTCTCTCTCTCTCTCTCTGCTCTATCTCTCTCTCTCTCTCTCTCTCTCTCTCTCTCTCTCTCTCTCTCTCTCTCTCTCTCTCTCTCTGTGTGTATCTTCCAGGAGAGCGTCCCTTCCCCTGCACCTGGCCTGACTGCAACAAGAAGTTTGCCCGTTCGGATGAGCTGGCCCGCCACTACCGTACTCACACCGGGGAGAAGAAGTTCAGCTGCCCGCTCTGCGACAAGCGCTTCATGCGTAGCGACCACCTGATGAAGCACGCTCGCCGCCACTCCGAGTTCCAGCCCGCCATGTTGAAGCGGCCGTACGGGTGCGGCGGAGGGATGGGCGGAGGAATGGGCGGAGGAATGGGCGTGGTCGGGAGTACTACACGCCCCGGATCCCTCAGCGACTACAACAGCCGCTCCGACGCGTCCAGCCCCACCCTTAGCCCCACCCCCAGCCCCGCCCTCAGCCCAGCTAACTCGCCTTAAAGCCCGCCTCCAGCACTTTCAGGCTCTGCCTCCCAACACCCTGATTGACCCACCCACAAGACAAGACACACCCACAGACAGGACAGGACTCTTTCAGTCTGTTTTAGGCCAGGGTTTTACACTGGTGCCCTGTGGAAAGTCTCAGCCCACAACAGCATTGCAATGGAAATAGGCTATTTGAATATTTTTATCATGATGGTGGTCTTAGAATGGATCCTCTTGAGACCCACCCCAGTCTCACTTGAGTCTTTTTTACCATGATGGTGGTGGTAGAAGGGATTCTGTCAAGGAACTTGATGCCCTATCCCTTGTTCTAATGTCTCACCCTAACCTTGACTTCAATGGGACTACGCCACACCCCCAGCAGCCACTCTGATTCGTTCTTTTGGTCAGTAGGGTCCTCTGATTGGCTCTGGTCCTAATTGGGGCCTCCCCCTATTCCATTTATTGCACAGGTCCGTACCTAGCGAGCCTCCTTTCCAATGCTCTGTCTGCTTGTTGCACTGCACTGTCTTCTACATCATGTACTCTACTGCCTATTGTAGAGCAATCCTTTCAACAACTAAGACAAAATAATGCCTTTCTGATGGCAACATTTCCATAGTATACACATCTACTGTGTAAGCATGGTCTCTTTGAGAAGCCTCGGGCCCATTGCTAATATGGTTTCATTTAGGTTCTGGTTTTTAAAAGTTAGCAGAATCAGCCATGAAAGAACACGTAGAAGAGCATATTCAATCATCTAAATACTACAGGACGCTACATGATTTGAAACGGCCAGGGAGATTTCATCTACGCCTCAGGATTAGAAAACAGTTGATTAGTTTAACTTGAATGCACAATACAAACATCACTTTACTCTGCAATTCAATGCAGGTTGAATCTTCTGCCCTGCTCAGGGAAGGACTTGGTAGCTTGAAAGAATGAACACAATGAAGACACACACACACACAAAATAGCCTTACACTCAAACAGAATTGCACTCCTTGAATACATTCTGTTTTGGTTTTCACGCTGAAAGAAACCATGGAAATAGTCCTTCAAACTAGTTGTTATCTTTGGATTTGAATCGTGATGTCACAAAAGAGAATGAAGCCAGTCCTCGGACTGAACCACTGGAGACTAGAGAGAGAGACAAAACATATTTTTCCCTCTTTCACTTTCATTTGATCCAAGCCCATATCTCTGACTTGAATCTCTTACGTCAGTGAACCCATAAGCCAAACCGTCGCAGTGAGCCGTGTGTGTCAACGCTTAAGACTTCTTCAAAGGGGATGTTTAAGGTGAGAGTCGAGGCGTGGCTGCTGCGTTGCTTCTTAACCTCATCCAGGGGAGAGGTGTTAGTTCCAACGTAAGCATCCGACGCCTAGAACTCAATTCTAGTGTAATTGCGTCAGATGCTCGATTATGTTACGTGCGTCTATCCGTGAGAGATTCTTTCCCGTGTCGAACACGTCCAGGTTAGTTTCAAAGCAGCTTGTCTGTGGACAAGTAGATGTAATGCTGTACGGGTCAAAAACACTTTAGAAGCAGGTGTGTTACTGTAGGGCTGGAGCAAAAGCCTGCACGCCCAGTAGCTCTCTAGGAGGAGGTTTGGGGTTTGGGCCACCCACCCCTTTGCTCTTATTAGGCTCATCCTCATGATTCACCCCAGCTACAAACACAAGACGCTCACGGTGTCCATGTCGCGTTGACAGACGGAGTGGGGTGCGAGGTGTTATTACAGCGTCTGTCTGTCTCCAGGACAGGAAGACACTAATGACAGGGAGGAGTTCTAGATCATAATCACATGGAGACATGAGGAGGGTAGTTAGGGTAGATTTATAGCCCCGTACACACTGGGAGACATGAGGAGGGTAGTTAGGGTAGATTTATAGCCCCGTACAGGCTGGGAGACATGAGGAGGGTAGTTAGGGTAGATTTATAGCCCCATACAGGCTGGGAGACATGAGGAGGAGGGTAGTTAGGGTAGATTTATAGCCCCATACAGGCTGGGAGACATGAGGAGGGTAGTTAGGGTAGATTTATAGCCCTGTACAGGCTGGGAGACATGAGGAGGGTAGTTAGGGTAGATTTATAGCCCCGTACAGGCTGGGAGACATGAGGAGGGTAGTTAGCTCCTCTAGCTATCTCTACATAAATATGATATCTATCCTAGACAGAGACTAGAGGCCAGATGAAGTGACTATAAGAATCCCTATAAGAACTGTGTGGCATAATATTAATACTATCTATCACTGGTAATCTGTTATAAAGGAACACCCAGTGAGATCGCACTGAGAACCTCGCCCGGGCGGTGACTGTAAACCGCATCACCCCCTCTACCAGCTTCTAAAGGTCACTGAGAAAGCTTGATGGGAACAGTATAGACAGAGGCATGTTGAGAAATGTCAGTTATTGGTTTAGATTAGTTCAATTTAATCCTGACACTGCACCCTTGAGTTGGCCCAGAGTGACGGTACAGATAATTGACTTAATCACAGGACAGACAGACTGCACAGGACAGGAGTGGACTTAATCACAGGACAGACAGACTGCACAGGACAGGAGTGAGAAAACCTCCAGATGAATGGGAACAGTAAAGCTTGACAGGCATCAAGGGAACAGTACAGAGACACATGGGGGGAAACATGAGTTATCAGCTGGTCTTAATCTTGATTTAATCTTGAGTTATGTGACGTACAGAAACTTGACTTAGTCACACAGGACAAACAGTGCGGAGGAGAGAAAATCTCCTGATGAATACAGTGTTAACCACGGTAAAAGCATGCCGTTGGCTGCCCTTAGATTCGCTGAGAATTCTTCCCTCAACAGTTGTTCTCGTTACCTTGACGACCCGATCTGTCTCTACATGAAGTCACAGCTTTCATACCTAGGCGTTGTGTCCCAAAATGGCACCCTATTCCCTATATAGTGCACTACTTTTGACCAGGACCCATAGGTAGTGCACTTTATAGGGAATAGGGTACCATTTAAAGATGTACCTTTGTGATGTGGCAATGTTTTTATTAGTTACCTACCATTTTTATTAGTAACCTACCATCCAACTG
>NW_025533699.1:250000-272500 GCF_020615455.1 Coregonus clupeaformis
CTCTAGAGTTTGATTATTATAGTGAGTATATATATATTACTAGGCATTTATTTGTTAGATTTCAATATTATTTTCTGTCTTTCTGTTATTACTAGTGAGTATTTCCATGTTTTATTGTAACTGCTATGGTGTTATTTTTTTTATTTTTTTTGTACATTTTGTTATTATCACCTGTGTGTTCATATCATGTTTTTAATTGATTTGCTACATTATTTAATTTTTTTTCTTGATTGATGCTAAGCATTACGAACAGAACGTCAGGACATTATACATTTTTCCTCATAAATCTCAGAAAACTGTACATCAGCAGGGAAAATCATTCAGGAAGTTGTGTAATTTTAGAGGGAAATCAACTGTTGTGAATATATTTGTCATCGCGTCCTCTTTCAGTGACGCGTAACCATATTAACAACCACAGGCTGTTAAATGTTCATATATTATCTCATTCCAGCATATTTTTACTCTTATCATGTCCTCCCCAAAAACAGAATACATTATTCCGGAACTACTCATCAAAACATCACAACTCCCAATTTGTTTAGTCGCTCTGGATAAGAGCGTCTGCTAAATGACGTAAATGTAAAAAATGTAAACTGACTTCCAGAATCTGCATTCTGGAGGTAGAGACGGTAGATAAGGTTAAGCTCATGTCATGACAATAAATGACTGTGACTCCCAAGGAATCGGGGAAAATAAAAACGTTTTACTTTACTTCAGGTTTATCATGTTGTTACAGGTTATGCTTTGTTTTTTGACCCTGAGCCCTGCTCTGGGGTCAAAGGGATGAGCTGTGACTATCATCACGGTTGGGATTTGATGGAATTACAATGTGTGCCAAAGGCTAAATAAAACAGTGATCATTCAGTGATAAATAAAACAGCGATCATAACAAACCTATAGCTATATTCAGCAGACCATTGATGGTATAGCACGAACACAATTAAAAGACTCTTTGTCTTTGTATAATTCTTGTGTATGAAGAAATTCAAACAAGAGGCGGAACTTAAATATGTACTGAAGTTTTTTTTTAAATCTTCTCTGAAAATAATTTACTTAAGATTTATTTTAATCTCGCTGCAAAAGGGACAGATGCAGTACAACGTATCTCCCTGTGTTCAGAATGTTGTACCTATAGTTAATGTTGATTTTGACAGGGGTCCGTGTTGCATCCAGCAAAGGCCAAACAGCCATCGACTGTAAGCGGAAAGGTTACAGAGGAATTGCTCTACAGGTGAACGCCTATTCCAAAGGATCGTGATATTTCATTCATGCCATGCTTACTTAGCCTCAAACCAATGTTATCTGGCCTACCCTCATTTAAAATGGATTGTATTTATTTTGAACTTTGTACTATATTCTTGACTGTGATTCATTTTACTATTTAAGTAATAGATTCATTATCAACTTCTGCTCTTTTTCTTAGTTTGCTTATTTTCTGTATTTCTTTATACTATTTAGTTTAACCCCAAATAACGTCTAGATGCTCGAATCTAGTAGAGTTGCTCTCAGAAAACAAGACCAAATTGGTCACATTCAAGATATTATTTGACCCTATTCCAAAGGATCGTGATATTTCATTCATGCCATGCTTACTTAGCCTCAAACCAATGTTATCTGGCCTACCCTCATTTCATTGTCAGGGATACAAACCTTCTCATCGGCCTCCTTTAACAATATCGGTCACTGATAGTGAATAATCGCTATATATGAAATGATGTCAGACGAAGTGCTATCATTGGTGCCACACCATGTGCTTGTATTGGTAGAGTGACGTACCACTATACCGTCCCCTTTTATCAGCTGACATAAATCATAGTCATGAAAAGCCAGATCTGATAATAACCAAAGTCGTCAGGTAACAGATGAACGTTCGTAAACACATGATTCCTCTTTAGACACCTCCCCCAGTAAGACGGCATGACGTTGCCGTTACGACTAGTTTCTAGCCTGCTGTGTGTGGTCGATAGACAGAAGTCGTGGGATATTTTCTCTACCAGACTCCAGTAGTCTCACAAGGTATTTATCGTTAAGTGGGCACAGAACATTCTGCTCTTGCAGAAGAAAAAAACATCCTTCGTCAGTCTTAGGCTACCACCATAATTGTACCTTTGTCTTTTAGCACCATTAAAGTGGAGCTTTGAGAGTATCCACAAGAGAACAAGAGGCCTGGTAAGAGGTCTTTACCTCCATATTTCTTAATGATGACCTGCTCACAAAAGAACAAGAGGCCTGGGAAGAGGTCTTTACCTCCATATTTCTTAACGATGACCTGTGTTTCTTTTAGAACCACAGCAGGAGCATTATCCTGCATCTTTTAAGAGTATTTGGTTTCCTATGGTTCCCATGGCAGCAAGACACCCTGTTATCTCTTACTGCATGGTGATGTCTGCTGGTGACTATGGGCCAGAATGGCACCCTGGTTTCTATAGTCCACTGCTCTGTTCAAAAGTAGTGCGCGTTAAAATGAAGTAGGGTGCCATTTCAGATGTTCAGTCCAGTGGACTGTGGTCATAATGTCCAGTTCAGTCCAGCAGACTGTGTTCATAATGTCCAGTTCAGTCCAGCAGACTGTGTTCATAGTGTCCAGTTCAGTCCAGCAGACTGTGTTCATAATGTCCAGTTCAGTCCGGTAGAAGTCCATATGAGTGGTCACGTGATAATCCCTCTAAACTCTCTTCAAGGAATCCCGGTAGGAATGTTGCGGTTCTCCACCTTGTTAGTTCGGTCCTCTTGATCCTTGTTTGATCACACAGATGTAGAAACACCGCCGCTGCCAGCAGAAATATGTGGCTGGAAGTTTCCATTCAGCAGAAACATGTCTCTTCTGTACTGTAAGTACGGTCGCTCAAGACAAGTAGTCAATGGGCTGAGCTAACGTAACTCCAGTAGCGATGTGGGGAATACACAGTATATCCGAGGTGATTTCTTATTGAATGGAATGGGACCCGCTAGCGCCACCATCCTCCCACTTCATAGTGGTAAAATGATTTCCCAATCAGGGTTGAGTCACTGAACAATTGATCGATTGATCACCCGTGTTCTCTGTACTGCCCTGTGTAACATTACCGACAAAACACGCCTTCTAAATGGGAAAAGTCTGTTTGAGCACCAGCGCTAGTTTGCTGTAGGAGTCGGTGTGATGAAAACGTTGTTGCGCTTGCCTGATGTCATCACGCCAATGGGCTGTACCTTTACCCGCTTTGGAGATGAACCCCCTATCGAGGAGTCTAATATGATGTCTTCTATAATATAGACTAATATTTTTTGCCAGTTTGTATATTTTTCGTGACCGACACACAGCTATGCTGCCCATGGAACCGTAGTGTACATACATCTCCCAATGAAACTCGGTCCCTCTGTGGAGGTATCCCAGCGGTACAGTTCCCTGCCTACGTTCATGGACAGAACGACAGGAATCTCCAGGTGTTCATGTGCTGGTCTGATGTGTGTCTCCGCTGTACCTTTTGATGATGTTTTTTTTGTTGTTGTTGTTTTTTTTACTCCCTAGATGATATTTTGTGACTACGTCCTATGCAAATACGAAAAATTAACAGGATTGTACAATATAATGTTATCGTTGTCTTAACTTGTATGCATGGATTTGTGAAGTTTACATTTGGAAAATAAATTCATAAATTGGCATTTTTAGGTTTACGTGTCTTTTTTGGACCATAGCTTAAATTGATAAATAAGCATTTTTTTTTTAAATGTTGGGAGAGTCTTTTTTGGATGATAGTTTAACTTGTACAGTAACTCATAGCCACATACAGCTCCCAACAGATGCCCTTCATGCCAGTTTCATCACCCTGCCCAACAGACAACGATGGATGCGTCACAAATGCCACCCCAATCCTTACTATGGGCTCTGGTCAAAAGTAGTGTTCTATGTAGGGAATAGGGTGCCATTTGGGACGCTGTAATAGTTCTCTGTATGGTGACCTGGCTGCCAGTCACGGCTGGTGTGTACAGCTGGACCTAGGGGTGGTACCGTAAACCCACCTCCCTCCAGCTGGACCTAGGGGTGGTACCGTAAACCCACCTCCCTCCAGCTGGACCTAGGTGTGGTACCGTAAACCCACCTCCCTCCAGCTGTATCTAGGTGTGGTAAACCCACCTCCCTCCAGCTGTATCTAGGTGTGGTACCGTAAACCCACCTCCCTCCAGCTGTATCTAGGTGTGGTAAACCCACCTCCCTCCAGCCGTAAATCTGTTCCATACCCTGTATTCCTCCCTCCCACTGAGGAGACAGAGAAACACACACAGACATCTGTGTCAAAACACATCCTCTGGAACCGTAGGACCAGAGTCAGGGGCCAGGAACGTTTTTCTGACCACATGACAGGACCCAGCATACCCGGGCCCTTCTTACAGTACATCACTAGGTCACATGATAGTCTCCTGCTTTCACGACCACCACCAGGAACAACTGGGCCCTGGTTACTGGGCTACAACTACAGCTAGGGCATGGAGTTTCTCCCGGGGCATGGAGTTTCTCCTGGGGCATGGAGTTTCTCCCGGGGCATGGAGTTTCTCCCGGGGCATGGAGTTTCTCCCGGGGGCATGGAGTTTCTCCCGGGGCATGGAGTTTCTCCCTGTGAAGAAAAGTCTAACAGTGGCTCTAACTATGATGTTGATCCTCCATGGTCATATTGGCAGTTCGTCTTCACGCCTAGTCACTGGCATAGAGCGGGAATATATTATATCTGAACGGGTAGAGTACTGGGGCAAGGCAACCTGCCAATGTCACTCTGAAAGAACTCTGTGTCCTCCCTCTGTCAAACCGGAAATCTTTTCTGCTGTCACAGCAAAAAGTGGTCAGATTTAATTAACGGAGCATTTGGGTTGCAGGGAGAGGTGGCGGTGAAGGAAGTGAGCTGACAGGGATGGAAGGAGGGTGTAGAAATCATTATGCTAATACACTCAATAATACTCATGTAATAATACTCAAAATCTACTCTTGTGGTGTAAGACTGCATGGTTGGTCATGGATGTACTGACAGTAGTCTATGACTGCATGGTTGGTCATGGATGTATTGACAGTAGTCTATGTCTGCATGGTTGGTCATGGATGTACTGACAGTAGTCTATGTCTGCATGGTTGGTCATGGATGTACTGACAGTAGTCTATGTCTGCATGATTGGTCATGGATGTACTGACAGTAGTCTATGACTGCATGGTTGGTCATGGATGTACTGACAGTAGTCTGTGACTGCATGGTTGGTCATGGATGTACTGACAGTAGTCTATGACTGCATGGTTGGTCATGGATGTACTGACAGTAGTGCAAAGGGAAGGAAACACAGCCGCTACCTCACTCTCCAACCAAGGTTCATGAACTGAGGAATAAACTGAAGTGAAGTGGACATTCACCAATTGTGCTGAGAGTATTGATACACTCCCACAGTGTACTGACTGGCTAGAGAACTGAGAGTATTGACACACTCCCACAGTGTACTGACTGGCTAGAGAACTGAGAGTATTGACACACTCCCACAGTGTACTGACTGGCTAGAGAACTGAGTGTACTGGGAACAGAGGCTGGTACACAGGAGAGGAAAACGTACTGTTTCTGTATCCCAAATAGCACCCTATTCCCCTTTATAGTGCACTACTTCTGGCCACAGGACCTGGTAGAAAGTAGTGCACCTGAAGTACAAACGTATCTTCTTTCAACAGAGATACGGCGATATAATTCTAGTCTTCTAATTCCATTTCTATATGCACTTTCCAATTTCCTGTCACGTCAAGGTTACCCTAATCACACTCTATCTCATTCTAGGAACCGATAAGGGATTGTTGGTAAAAGCCTGTGTTGAAATCAGGGTTGCATTAGATTAATATTTACTATAGTGTCAAGTGAGGGCAGTGCATTTCTATTCAGGTCACACTGATAGTGGTATCCATGCCAAGGTCTCTGTGAGAGAGAGGCCAGGGAGGATTTGAGGACTGGGCACGTTCTCACCAGTGTTCGTTCACATGTGGGCACATAAGAACTCATAAAGGACACATAAAGGCTGCGTCGCAAATGGCACCCTATTCCCTATGCAGTACAATACTACTGACCAGGGCCCATAGGGCTTTGTTCAGTATTAGTGCACTATATAGGGAAAACGGTGCCATCTGGGACACAGACAAGACGTCATAAGGATACATGAGGACGCAAAAGAGGTCACAAGGATAACTCATAACAACCAGACATTGACACATTCAACTCCTTATGTATCTCCCTGCGTCATTTCACCTGAAAATGGACCTTTCACTTCCCTTATTTCATCCATCACTTTTTAACCACTTCTGCTTTTATTCTCTCTCTCTCTCTTTAGGGTAATTCCTGCCGTCTGGTTTGCTTAATGTAAGACATTTGAAATTACTTAAGAATATTTAAAACCAAACACTTTTAAACTTTTACTCAAGTATTATTTCACCGGGTGACTTTCACTTTTACTTGAGTTATTTTTTTATAAAGGTATCTTTACTTTTACTCAAGTATGACAATTGCGTACTTTTTCCACCACTGAGTAGTCCACTATGGTGGGATGGTTCAGTGCATAAGACAGAGAATGAAGAGGTTCGCCTCCAGGCAGGATAGTGCTAACTACTTAGCTAGCTAGTGTCAGTGTGCAGTGGAGAATGAAGAGGTTCCCATTAGAAAACGCCTCCAGGCAGGATAATGCTAACTACTTAGCTAGCTAGTGTCAGTGTGCAGTGGAGAATGAAAAGGTTCCCATTAGAAAACGCCTCCAGGCAGGAGTAGCGCTAACTACTTAGCTAGCTAGTGTCAGTGTGCAGTGGAGAATGAAACCCATTGTTGAGGAAGGTTCCTGTTACAGTCCTGTGTTATTCTACTGATCAGAGGTCAGAGAAGGATCTCACATGGGTTTAAGCCACAGTCAGTGCCATGTGAGGCAACAGGTCTGAGAGCTGGGTCTTGGTCTGAAATGGCACCTTACTCCCACAGGGCTCTGGTCAAAGATAGTTCACTATACAGGGAATAGGGTGTAATTTGGGATACACACTGGGTCTGTGAGCTGGGTGGTGTTTTCTCTCTGTATCATATTAATTATGCTAATAAATAACATTCCTGGAATAAAGCCCCATGGTAAAGACTGGTACTTCCTGTCTGGGTAAACCCTTTAGGAGAAATGGCCACGAGAATGCAGCAATGGAGCAGTATGGGGACTTCCTGTCTGGGTAAACCCTTTAGGAGAAATGGCCATGAGAATGCAGCAATGGAGCAGTATGGGGACTTCCTGTCTGGGAAACCCTTTAGGAGAAATGGTCACGAGAATGCAGCAATGGAGCAGGAGAGGGGCTTCCTGTCTGGGTAAACCTTTAGGATAAATGGTCACGAGAATGGAGGAATGGAGAGGGACTTCCTGTCTGGGAAACTCTTTAGGAGGAGTGACCATGAGAATGGAGGAATGGAACAGGAGGGAGGAAATAAATGATGTTATTAATTTAACCATTTAGTTAAGAAATCAACAGGCTTTAATATGTGTAACAGTATATATAAGCATTGGCAGTAGAATGGCCCATACTGAAGAGCTCAGTGACTTTCAACGTGGCACCGTCATAGGATGCCACCTTTCCAACAAGTCAGTTTGTCACATTTCAACCCTGCTAGAGCTGCCCCGGTCAACTGTAAGTGCTGTTATTGTGAAGTGGAAACGTCTAGGAGCAACAACGGCTCAGCCATGAAGTGGTAGGCCACACAAGCTTATAGAACTGGACCACCGAATGCTGAAGCGCTTAGCGCGTAAAAACCGTCTGTCCTCGGTTGCAACACTCACTACCGAGTTCCAAACTGCTTCTGGAAGCAACGTCAGCACAATAACTGTTCGTCAGGAGCTTCATGAAATGGGTTTCCATGGCCGAGCAGCCGCACACAAGCCTAAGATCACCATGTGCAATGCCTAGCGTCGGCTGGAGTGGTGTAAAGCTCGCCGCCATTGGACTCTGGAGCAGTGGAAACGCGTTCTATGGAGTGATGAATCACGCTACACCATCTGGCAGTCCGACGGACAAATCTGGGTTTGGCGGATGCCAGGAGAACGCCACCTGCCCGAATGCATAGTGCCAACTGTAAAGTTTGGTGGAGGAGGAATAATGGTCTGGGGCTGTTTTTCATGGTTTGGGCTAGGCCCCTTAGTTCCAGTGAAGGGAAATTTTAATGCTACAGCATATAGTTACCTTTTAGATGATTCTGTGCTTCCAACTTTGTGGCAACAGTTTGGGGAAGGCCCTTTCCTGTTTCAGCATGACAATGCCCCCGTGCACAAAGGAAGGTCCATACAGAAATGGTTTGTCGAGATCGGTGTGGAAGAACTTGACTGGCCTGCACAGAGCCCTGACCTCAACCCCATCGAACACCTTTGGGATGAATTGGAACGTCGACTGTGAGCCAGGCCTCATCGCCCAACATCAGCGCCCGACCTCACTGAATGGAAGTCCCAGCAGCAATATTCCAACATCTAGTGGAAAGCCTTCCCAGAAGAGTGGAGGCTGTTAAAGCAGCAAAGGGGGGGACCAACTCCATGTTAATGCCCATGATTTTGGAATGAGATGTTTGACGAGCACGTGTCCACATACCTTTGGTCATGTAGTGTACTTTCTCCTTGGGAGGCTGTGATTTGTTATCCACTGTCCTCATCCTTTCTCAGCCTTGCTGTCTCATTTTGGCCGTAGTACAGACTAAAGTTTCTGTTTACCAGCCTAGCCATGAAATCCCTGCTTAGTAAAGAATTGTTTTACATAGAGTAAAACTATCTTTCTAGCCTAGCTCAGTGGGAGAGCTAGGCTAGAGTTAGCTGAGTTACTACGGTGGTACTTCCTGTCTGGGTAACCCTTTTAGGAGAAATGGCCATGAGAATGGAGGAATGGAAGAATGGAGGAGTGGTACCCTAGTAGCGCTCTGTTCCTCAGGTCCAGCTAACGCTAGCCTCGCTCTCCCACCGAGCCGGCATCAGTTCCAGGAGTTCTGCTTCTCTTTTCAAAGTAGCAGAAGGACCATCTCCATCCTAGGATGGCCCAGAGGCAGTAAAGCTCTATGTAAAACAACAGTACTGGGGTGGTACTGGGGTGGTACTGGGGTGGTACTAGGGTGTTACTAGGGTGTTACTGGGGTTTTACTAGGGTGGTACTGGGGTGGTACGAGGGTGTTACTAGGGTGTTACTAGGGTGGTACTGGGGTGGTACGAGGGTGTTACTAGGGTTAGTACTAGGGTGGGGTGTTACTGGGGTGGTACTAGGGTGGTACTAGGGTGGTACTGGGTTGGTACGAGGGTGTTACTAGGGTGTTACTAGGGTGGTACGAGGGTGTTACTAGGGTGTTACTAGGGTGGTACTGGGGTGGTACGAGGGTGTTACTAGGGTGTTACTAGGGTGGTACTGGGGTGGTACTAGGGTGTTACTAGGGTAGTACTAGGGTGGGATGGTACTGGGGTGGTACTTGGATGTTACTAGGGTGGTACTGGGATGGTACTAGGGTGGGGGGGTACTGGGGTGGTACTGGGGTGGTACTAGGGTGGTACTGGGGTGTTACTAGGGTGGTACTAGGGTGGTACTGGGGTGTTACTGTGGTGGTACTGGGGTGGGGTGGTACTGGGGTGGTACTAGGGTGGTACTGGGGTGTTACTAGGGTGGTACTGGGGTGGTACTAGGGTGGTACTGGGGTGGTACTAGGGTGGTACTGGGGTGTTACTAGGGTGGTACTGGGGTGGGGTGGTACTGGGGTGTTACTAGGGTGGTACTGGGGTGGGGTGGTACTGGGGTGGTACTAGGGGTGGTACTAGGGTGGTACTGGGGTGGTACTAGGGTGGTACTGGGGTGGGGTGGTACTGGGGTGGTACTGGGGGTGGTACTGGGGTGCGGGTGGTACTGGGGTGGTACTAGGGTGGGGGTACTGGGGTGGTACTAGGGTGGTATGGGGTGTTACTAGGGTGGTACTGGGGGAGGGTGGTACTGGGGTGGTACTAGGGGTGGTACTAGGGTGGTACTGGGGTGGTACTGGGGTGGTACTAGGGTGGTACTGGGGTGGTACTAGGGTGGTACTGGGGTGGGGGTGGTACTAGGGGTGGTACTAGGGGTGGTACTGGGGTGGGGTGGTACTGGGGTGGTTCTAGGGTGGGGGGGTACTGGGGTGGTACTAGGGTGGGGGGGTGTTACTAGGGTGGTACTAGGGTGGTACTGGGGTGTTACTAGGGTGGTACTAGGGTGGTACTGGGGTGGTACTGGGGTGTTACTAGGGTGGTACTGGGGTGGTACTGGGGTGGTACTGGGGTGTTACTAGGGTGGTACTGGGGTGGTACTGGGGTGGTACGGGGTGGTACTAGGGGTGGTACTGGGGTGGTACTAGGGGTGTTACTGGGGTGGTACTAGGGTGGGGTGGTACTGGGGTGGTACTGGGGTGGTACTAGGGTGGGGTGGTACTACGGTGGTACTAGGGTGTTACTACGGTGGTACTGGGGTGGTACTAGGGTGGTACTAGGTTGGGGTGGGCCTGAGGGAGAGAGAGGTACTGGGGTGTTACTGGGGTGTTACTAGGGTGGTACTAGGGTGGTACTGGGGTGGTACTGGGGTGTTACTATGGTGGTACTGGGGTGGGGTGGTACTGGGGTGGTACTAGGGTGGGGGGGTACTAGGGTGGTACTGGGGTGGTACTGGGGTGTTACTAGGGTGGTACTAGGGTGGTACTAGGGTGGTACTAGGGTGGTACTAGGGTGGTACTGGGGGGGTGGTACTGGGGTGTTACTAGGGTGGTACTAGGGTGGTACTAGGGTGGTACTAGGGTGGTACTAGGGTGGTACTAGGGTGGTACTGGGGTGGGGTGGTACTAGGGTGGTACTGGGGTGGTACTGGGGTGGTACTGGGGTGGTACTAGGGTGGTACTGGGGTGGTACTGGGGTGGTACTGGGGTGGTACTGGGGGTGGTACTAGGGGTACGGGGGTGGTACTGGGGTGGGGGGTGGTACTAGGGGTGGTACTAGGGGTGGGGTGGTACTAGGGGTGGTACTAGGGGTGGTACTGGGGTGGTACGGTGGGGGTGTTACTAGGGTGGTACTAGGGTGGTACTGGGGTGGTACTAGGGTGGTACTAGGGTGGTACTAGGGTGGTACTAGGGGTGGTACTAGGGTGGTACTGGGGTGGTGAGGGTGTTACTAGGGGTGTTACTAGGGTGGTACTGGGGTGGTACTAGGGTGGTACTAGGGGGGATGGTACTGGGGTGGTACTAGGGGTGGTACTAGGGGTGGTACTGGGGTGGTACTAGGGGTGGTACTAGGGTGGTACTGGGGTGGTACTAGGGGTGGTACTGGGGGTGGTACTGAGGGAGGTGGTACTGGGGTGGTACTGGGGTGGTACTAGGGTGGTACTGGGGTGGTACTGGGGTGTTACTAGGGTGGTACTGGGGTGGTACTGGGGTGGTACTGGGGTGGGGTGGTACTAGGGTGGTACTGGGGTGGTACTAGGGTGGTACTGGGTGGTACTAGGGTGGTACTAGGGGTGGTACTGGGGTGGTACTGGGGTGGTACTAGGGTGGTACTAGGGTGGTACTAGGGGTGGTACTAGGGTGGTACTAGGGTGGTACTAGGGTGGTACTAGGGTGGTACTAGGGTGGTACTAGGGTGGTACTGGGGTGGTACTAGGGTGGGGTGGTACTGGGGTGGTACTAGGGTGGTACTGGGGTGGTACTGGGGTGGTACTAGGGTGGGGTGGTACTACGGTGGTACTAGGGTGTTACTACGGTGGTACTGGGGTGGTACTAGGGTGGTACTAGGTTGGGGTGGGCCTGAGGGAGAGAGAGGTACTGGGGTGGTACTAGGGTAGGTAGGTACTAAGGGAGAGAGAGGTACTGGGGTGATAAATTCCCAGGTTTTCCAGAAATCACAGTTGTAATATTCCTGGAATCAGGAGGGAATACAAAGGAAAACAGGTAATCCTCCAACCAGAATTTCTGGAAAACCTGGGAATTGTGGGGAAGAAGATTGCTGGAATTTTGCTACCCTAGTTGGTGCTGGTGGTATTCGGACTCCCACACAGAGACATTTTACAGGATTCAAACATCAACATCCCAAAAGGGAAAAACAAACAACAAGAGAAAGAAAGGTGGTATAAATGATTGTTATTATAATTGTTTAAGATATGAACACATCCCACTGCTCTATATGAACCACACTCTACCTCTCACAAGGTAAGACAAAAAAACAAACTGCACATCACCTCATACTCACTGGTAGGTATTGGCGCTAAAGCTTTATTTATTCTCTTTTTAAATATCACAACAGTGCTTTCTTTGAATAAAGGTTTGGTTATTCAAATGTTCAAAGGTCTCTGTCGTTGTTATTGCAATGGCAAACTAGGACACAAAAAAAGTAACATTTGGCTTCATTGACATGTAGCCCATATAGACATTGTACTGAAACACAGCTGATTGATTGAAACAATAGGTGGTAGTCTATACCAGTGATTCCCAAACTGTGGGGCGCGCCCCCCGGGGGTCCCCCCCCTCAATTTTTTAAAATGTATATACAGTACCAGTCAAAAGTTTGGACACACCTACTTATTCAAGGGTTTTTCTTTATTTGTACTATTTTCTACATTGTAGAATAATAGTGAAGACATCAAAACTATGAAATAACACATATGGAATCATGTAGTAACCAAAAAAGTGTTAAACAAATCAAAATATATTTTAGATTTTAGATTATTCAAAGTAGCCACCCTTTGCCTTGATGACAGCTTTGCACACTCTTGGCATTCTCTCAACCAGCGTCACCTGGAATGCTTTTCCAACAGTCTCGAAGGAGTTCCCACATATGCTGAGCACTTGTTGGCTGCTTTTCCTTCACTCTGCGGTCCAACTCATCCCAAACCATCTCAATTGGGTTGAGGTCGGGTGATTGTGGAGGCCAGGTCATCTGATGCAGCACTCCATCACTCTCCTTCTTGGTCAAATAGCCCTTACACAGCCTGGAGGTGTGTTTTGGGTCATTGTCCTGTTGAAAAACTAATGATAGTCCCACTAAGCGCAAACCAGATGGGATGGTGTATCGCTGCAGAATGCTGTGGTAGCCATGCTGGTTAAGTGTGCCTTGAATTCTAAATAAATCACAGACAGTGTCACCAGCAAAGCACCCCCACACCATCGCACCTCCTCCTCCATGCTTTACGGTGGGAACCTCATACTCAGCAAAGACACGGCGGTTGGAACCAAAAAACTTAAATTTGGACTCCAGACCAAAGGACACATTTCCACCGGTCTAATGTTCATTGCTCGTGTTTCTTGGCCCAAGCAAGTCTCTTCTTCTTATTGGTGTCCTTTAGCAGTGGTTTCTTTGCAGCAATTCGACCATGAAGGCCTGATTCATGCAGTCTCTTCTGAACAGTTGATGTTGAGATGTGTCTGTTACTTGAACTCTGTGAAGCATTTATTTGGGCTGCAATTTCTGAGGCTGGTAACTCTAATGTACTTATCTGCAGCAGAGGTAACTCTGGGTCTTCCTTTCCTGTGGCGGTCCTCATGAGAGCCAGTTTTCTCATAGCGCTTGATGGTTTTTGCGACTGCACTTGAAGAAACGTTCAAAGTTCTTGAAATGTTCTGTATTGACTGACCTTCATGTCTTAAAGTAATGATGGACTGTCGTTTCTCTTTGCTTATTTGAGCTGTTCTTGCCATAATATGGACTTGGTCTTTTACCAAATAGGGCTATCTTCTGTAAACACCCCCTACCTTGTCACAACACAACTGATTGGCTCAAACGCATTAAGAAGGAAATAAATTCCAAAAATTAACTTTTAACATGGCACACATGTTAATTGAAATGCATTCCAGGTGACTACCTCATGAAGCTGGTTGAGAAAATGCCAAGAGTGTGCAAAGCTGTCATCAAGGCAAAGGGTGGCTACTTTGAAGAATCTCAAACATAAAATATGTTTAACACTTTTTTGGTTACTACATGATTCCATATGTGTTATTTCATAGTTTTTATGTCTTCACTATTATTGTACTGTATATATATTTCTTAAAGGAACTCAGTCTGGCTTTAAACTTACTCTTGAAATATGTAATAGTAAAATGCACAAGGTGCAATTTCTAAATTGGGTCGTGCATCATCAGTATACCTCTTGTCATGTTAGTCATTGCATACCTTAGAGAGCTATTTATAACTTGTCAGAAATGTCCAGATCAACTAGCCCATGTCAGTTTTTTTTATTTTGTTTGTTTTTAGCCCAGATATTGTTGTATATTTTTTTGGTCACTCAAATATCACATGAATACACATTACACATGGCAAAATGTATAGAATTGCAAGAAAAGTTGCTTTAAAACTGCAACATTTTCTTTTGCACCCCATGACAAAATGTGTAGAATTGCAGGAAAGAAGCTTTAAACCTGCATAATTCTCTCCACCAACCAGCGTGGTGAACAGTTTGTGTGAACAGTGCTTGTGCCCATAGAAATAGATGTGGCGGGTGCGCGGGGGGCGGGGTGTTCCCCAATGCTGGAAAGGGGGGGGCTCCGAGGGAAAACGTTTTGGGAACCCCTGGTCTACACCAACAACAGAACACAGGGACAGTTTATTATTATTGCTAAATCAAAGACGTGAAAAGTCGATGCCGAACCATTGTTGACAACCCCTAAACCCCGAATAGGACAACTGAGGTATTTCAGATTAAACACACACGTACACAGGTACACACACTCACACACACATACTACACACACACTCACACACACACACACACACACACACACACACACACACACACACACACACACACACACACCCTGCCATCTTGCTCTGGACAGATCTATCAGCCCAAGCCCAGGCTCTGCATGTTCATACAATATGACCAATTAAGTAGAGACGAAGACACAGTACCAGTTATGTGAATTAGTTGATATTCTATATCTGTTACTGTTCATTCCATAGGACTCTGGATGGATGGGTTCTATCTGTTACTGTTCATTCCATAGGACTCTGAATGGATGGATTCTATCTGTTACTGTTCATTCCATAGGACTCTGGATGGATGGGTTCTATCTGTTACTGTTCATTCCATAGGACTCTGGATGGATGGGTTCTATCTGTTACTGTTCATTCCATAGGACTCTGGATGGATGGGTTCTATCTGGGTGACAAGACACCAGGCCCCCGTATCCATAAAGCCTCTCAGAGTAGGAGCGCTGATCCAGGATCCGTTTTGTTAGATTATTAATGAGTGGACTGGTTGACCTGATCCTAGTTCAGCACTCTCACTGTTGGACGATGTATGAATACAGGCCCTGAATCTCAACAGAGTGTTTTTACCCCAACTATAGGACAACATACCCCAACTATAGGACAACATAACGCCATTGGTAGGGATAGTCGTATAACCACTGTGGAAGTACAACATAGTACTAATTAACGTATGTTGTGCTTTTTTTTTACATATTAATTAAAGACAATTTGATTCACCACCATCATGTGATGTGACTTCTGATGTGTCGTGATTAACCAGAAACTGGAATTTCCCTGTTTAAATGTTCGCTAACACTTGTTACAGTTTTGTCAGCGATCTGCGGACCAGTGGAGCAACCATGAAGGGTGTAATGTGCCTCTAATCTCATAAATGTGGTGATGTGAAGGATTTAGTAATATCTAGATCTATAAACCCGTTTAAAACCAACAGCCCTTCAATGTCAGATTGATCGAAGCAATCATGACAACACTATAGGTATTTTTTCCCTTGGTGTGACGTTGGACCAATAGCTCCCTCAACCAACCGACGCTTCACTTTCAGCCCCCCCAACCCCCCCCCGTTGGCCGTGCACTTAAAGTAACTTACCAAAGTGAAAACGGTGTCCATAAGAAAAAGCGCAAAATATTGCTTCATGGCATTTTGTGAAAATCATATAAAAATATTTTCTATATTACACTTTTATAGCCTTGGCTTGTAAATTCCCCTTCATCACATTCTCTATACACCAATTTTTTTTTTTTTTTTTTTTTTACAATATACTAATCATTTTTTCCCTCCTAATGTTTGCTTTGTTCTGTACACTGGTATCTAATGTGCAAATGAATCATTTAAGTTGTGTAAAACTCTCAAATGAATACAAAATCATATTTTACATTTAAATGGTGAGAGTCCATGAACCAGTCACACAAAAAAAGGATCCCGAACGGCATTATATTCAGTAGTGTTTGGAGAGTGTTGTTCTCTACACATATTAACATCTTTGGCCAGGAGATATAATGTTATTTGTGTTGTAATGAACGTTAAGACATTGAAATGTGAAACCTGATGGTAGCAATGTAAAATAAGAACCAAAACAATCAGCTTGCTGCCGAAAAACATTCAGTTCATCTAAAACCTGTAGAATGCAGAGGAAAATATTAAAAACAATTTTTTTTGAGGCAGACCAATCAAACCAGCACTGAAGTAAAAACAGTATCCCTGCCCTCCCTGTGATTGGGAGTATGATTCATTAAAACCAATTCGATTCGTTTAACCCCATAATCATTTTGAGTACATACTGTAGACTTCACTTAAAAGGGCATTTTCACCACACAAAACTGTTATTTTCCTTAGTGTGGGTTTGTTAGCGTTTGACTGAATATCTGCCTATGTTGTCTATTGTCTTTCAACTGCAACAGAGGATTTGAACTCCCTCTTGAAGCCAACATGAGTGCATAGACAACAGAAAGGGGTTCACAGTGAGTTACCATTTATTGATCGAAAAACGTTGAAGTTACTAATGTATGGCTTTGAGAAGTTTGCTATGAGAAGTTTGTTGAAGTGTTTTTAAGATCGAAGCAGCCTAGTGGTGTGGTTTAAGTTTGAAGTTAGGTTTAAGTTTTAAGTTTTGAACCACCGCACAACAAAATGCAATTGCTATTTTATGTGTATGTGCCTGAAATTATTTCTTACTTTGCCATTCAAGTTGTGGGCAAAAAGCACAGACATTTCTCCATGAACTAACCAAAAGTTGAAGTTGAACCAAATGATAAAAAAAAAAGAAAAAAAAAAAGAACAAAGTTCTAAATTCCTGCTGGCCAAAGATGTTAAGTGGACAGAGATCTACCCTGCTTGTCATCAAGTAGTTGTGTCCTTTACAGTAACCTACTGTACTGTACACTGGGACAGAAGAGGTGACAGGAATCAAAAAGTTTTAAACAGAGCAGGCGATCACCTGGCTCTGAGCATGTCTGTCTGTCTGTCTGTCTGTCTGTCTGTCTGTCTGTCTGTCTGTCTGTCTGTCTGTCTGTCTGTCTGTCTGTCTGTCTGTCTGTCTGTCTGTCTGTCTGTCTGTCTGTCTGTTGTTCGTCCGTCGCCTCCGTCCGCCGCTCGCCTCGTGCCGTCCGTCTGTCTGTCTTTATATTGTATGACATTACGTCCCAACATCCACATACAGTCTATAGAGTAGACCTGTTCTATCTCCTTCTCTGTGGACACTGTTCTGTTCTGTTCTGTTGTCTTCTGTTGTGTTGTGTTGTCAGCAGCAGGGTTTGCAGCACCACGCTACAGCAGTAGCACCACTGGCTGCCGCGGCGCCAGGGGGGCTATCCAGGCCTACTGAGTGCCTTGGCCTCCCTCTCCCTGCGTTTCAGATCCTCCTTGAAGCAGAAGGAGCAGTAGTTCTCTGTCTCCGGTCGCCCGTAGAAGGAGCAGTTCTCCCTCTTGCACCTCCTCTGCTGCAGGCAGTACACCAGGCAACCCCCAGCGCCACCGATCTGACCTTTGACCTTGTCGGACCCTGACCCCGTCCTGGTGACGCTACTGCTCCCCCAGGTCTGAGGCGAGTCGGCGTCGGCAAACTCCAGACAGTCCTGTATGTCGCTAGCGTTGAAGCCGTTGGTATAGGTGTGGGACTTGTGCTCCCCAGGCATGTTGTAGGGCTCCGTGGTGCCTGGGACCCCCGGGTGGATGTGGTTGACCCCGGTGCCCAAACGGACCCCAGACAAGCGGGCTGGAGAGTAGCTCTGGGAGGACAGGGAGCGGTTCTGCTGGGGGTAAGTGGCACAGGTCTTCAGGGTGCCCACCAGAGGAGGCTGGTAGCTGGGCTGGGGGTCGTCAGGCTGGAAGCTGGGGGCCTGGGGGGTATGGAGGTTGACGTCTCTCAGGTGGATGATACTGGACCTCTGGATGGGAGGGGTATGGCTGTAGTGGGCCGACACTGGGACTGTAGTTGGGACGGGGCCTGGGACAGGGGGGACGGACCCGGTTCTCCTGGTAGCACCGTTGCTAGGGGAGGAGTGGGGCGAGGGGCTGTGGCGGCCCTGCATCTTCAGGGCAATCTGAGGGGGGATGTGAGGGGTATGGCTTTGGTGGTGTCTGGCTGGGGAAGAGATGAAGTCCTGGGGAAGGGGAGTAGGAGGAGGAGGGCAGGAGGGAGGAGGAGGAGGAGGGGTGCAGGCGTCTCGCTCCCTCTCCCTCTCTCTCTCTCTCTCCCTTTCTCTCTCTCTTTCCCTCTCCCGCTCCCTCTCCCGGTGAGGGGCGCTCTCCTGCTCTGGTTTCTTCAGCCCGTTGGTCGTAGTAGTCGTGGTCGTAGCTGCAGCTTTCTTCTCTCCTTCCTTCCTCCTAGTCTCCTGCTCGGCAGAGAAGCGCTCCTGAGCGGAGGTCAGGTAGAAGGAGATCATCTCCTCGTGGAACTGGTGGCGGTGGGAGGTGAGGAGAAGGCCAGCAAAGATGAACTTCCTCTCGCCCTGCATGGCGGCTCTCAGTATGTTGAGGCTCAGCTTGACGTCTGTGCTGTACTTCCAGTGCTCCGACAGGGCCTTATCCCCCACCAGCCTGGCCAGGAGACCCCCCCTATCCCTGTCCCGTTCCCCGGGAGAGGAGGGCACGCCTGGGGGACGCTCAGTGGGAGACGGGCTGGTGGTCTTGTCCGAGGAGAACGACGTACTCGCAGACTGGCCAGACTGCCCCTCCTTCTCTCCTCCTCCTCCTGCTCCGTCCTTCCGGGCTTTGCCTTCCTTTTTCTCTTTCTTCTTCTCTCCGTTATTCTCTGTCCCTCCTCCGTTGCCACCCCCTCCTCCGTTGCCCCCACCTCCTCCGTTGTTCCGGCCGTTGCCTCCAGAGTTGGAGCGGTTGATCTTTCCGTGGACCAGCCCTCCCAGACCTCCCATGTTCTTCTTCAGCTTGATGCCCAGGGTCTTGCTGAAGCTGCCCAGCTTGTTGGCCACAGAGTCCGTCCTGGTCTTGTCCTTGTCTTTACGCTGCTGCCGTCGCCTCTCCGTCTTCTCCTTGGGATCCTTCGTGGAGACCTTGCCGTTGTTGACGTTGGAGTTGCTGCAGACGGAGTCGCGGTCGGAGTCCATGGAGTCGGCTAGAGACTGGACGTCATCGCCCCCGTGGGACGCCGTGGGGGACTCCGGCTGGGCCAGGGGAGCCTGGAGAGAGGGAGGGAGGGAGGGAGGGATGAGAAGGGGGGGGAGAGGAAGCTCAATCAGTAAATGATTGTTGATCTGTCTAATCTACTCAATTTCAAAATGTAGTTTGCTTTATTCCTTGTATGTAGACAGTAAGGTACAGGACAGCTGGCAGTACGATAAGGATGCAGAACAATGGATAAAATCCATTTACAACCATTACTGAATGTCATAAACCATGTGGAAGAGAATGAGGACAGTTACCCTGGTCTCAGATGGTATCCTGATCCATGTCACATTCATGTAGTTGTGTAGCATGTTGAGTTTGGCTTCCAGAGACAGGATTAAACTGAGGGGGAGGGAGAAAGGTTACGAAGATTAGATATCAATCATTCAATCTGGATTATAAATGCTGTGCTTTTGAAGAACTATATTTAGCCACGAAATAAGATTGAACACTACAGCTTGGAGTGATACGTGCTGAAGTTTTATAGATAATAAACTATGGATAGTTAATCTCTAATAAAATAAAGTATTTTTTGTTTAGTGCTGTGAACAATGTTTAGTTGAGTACATGAATCCCAACATTCATTCTTGTATTGAAGAGGTATGATATTTTTCAATGTTCCCCGCAGCACAGTTAGCTGACTTGATTGACCTGGGCCCTGTAATGTTCTGATTGACCTGGGCCCCATAACTTCCTGTTTTGTCTGATTGACCTGGGCCCTATAACTTTCTGTTTTGTCTGATTGACCTGGGCCCTATAACTTCCTGTTTTGTCTGATTGACCTGGGCCCTATAACTTTCTGTTTTGTCTGATTGACCTGGGCCCTATACCTTTCTGTTTTGTCTGATTGACCTGGGCCCTATAACTTTCTGTTTTGTCTGATTGACCTGGGCCCGATAACTTTCTGTTTTGTCTGATTGACCAGGGTCCTATAACCCTCTGTTTTGTCTTGCAGTGGAATACACTGGAAGCTTACTTGACAAAGTAAATGGACAGAGTTATTTATATATTGGTAAATAAGCCACTGCCAGAGGACCCAGCTGCTCCAATGCAGGACCTTCAGAAACCTCAGTCACAACAGAGGCAAGGCTTCATTGCATCATTGTAGTGCCTTTAACTCCACTAGAAACTTCACTTCAAAGTCTTAGACTGTCTTTTAGATAGAAAAGTAAATACCCAAAAAGATAGAGGCTCTAACTTCACAAACACCTTCAGAGGATCTAACTTCACAAACACCTTCAGAGGATCTAACTTCACAAACACCTTCAGAGGATCTAACTTCACAAACACCTTCAGAGGATCTAACTTCACAAACACCTTCAGAGGATCTAACTTCACAAACACCTTCAGAGGATCTAACTTCACAAACACCTTCAGAGGATCTAACTTCACAAACACCTTCAATCTTAGACTTTGTGTGACTTCACATATGTACACAATTAATGGGGAGTTTTCTTCTCAAAGGAACCCAAAATCCCAGTGGGAAATCATTCAATCTAAGTCTCACAAATGAGTGCTTTTTAAACTCACCAAATCACACAAGTCTCAGAAATGATCTCATCAACCTAGCATCCTGTCTCTTTCTCTCTCTAACAGACAGACACTGCTCGATGACAGACAGACACTGCTCCAGGACACACAGACACTGCTCCATGACAGACAGACACTGCTCCATGACACACAGACACTGCTCCATGACAGACAGACACTGCTCCATGACAGACAGACACTGCTCCAGGACACACAGACACTGCTCCATGACACACAGACACTGCTTCATGACAGACAGATACTGCTCCATGCGGTTATAGCATTCAGATCAGAGTTGAGCTCCTCTGTGTAAAGCAGCGTTATGGAAGATAATCATGTATGAAGCCAAGAGATAATGACTCTATGATTAGAGGGGGATCTCCACTCCTCCTTTCTCCTCTGTGTTTACTGTCCTCCCACAGAGAGGAAGCAAGGCTTTAACTGTTCCCTCCACCCCCCTCCACCACCACCCCTACTATCCCCTCCAACACCACCAATATTATCCCCCCCCCACCCTCCACCACCACCCCTACTATCCCCACCAGCACCACCTAGCTTGATGTTAGCTCGGTGTTGTCGTTGGTTGTAACTAACTCATAACTAACTCACTTGGCTAGCTTGGTGTTGTCGTTGGTTGTAACTAACTCATAACTAACTCACCTGGCTAGCTTGGTGTTGTCGTTGGTTGTAACTAACTCATAACTAACTCACCTGGCTAGCTTGGTGTTGTGGTTGGTTGTAACTAACTCATAACTAACTCACTTGGCTAGCTTGGTGTTGTCGTTGGTTGTAACTAACTCATAACTAACTCACTTGGCTAGCTTGGTGTTGTCGTTGGTTGTAACTAACTCATAACTAACTCACTTGGCTAGCTTGGTGTTGTCGTTGGTTGTAACTAACTCATAACTAACTCACTTGGCTAGCTTGGTGTTGTCGTTGGTTGTAACTAACTCATAACTAACTCACTTGGCTAGCTTGGTGTTGTCGTTGGTTGTAACTATATCATAACTAACTCACTTGGCTAGCTTGGTGTTGTCGTTGGTTGTAACTAACTCACTTGGCTAGCTTGGTGTTGTCGTTGGTTGTAACTAACTCATAACTAACTCACTTGGCTAGCTTGGTGTTGTTGTTGGTTGTAACTAACTCATAACTAACTCACTTGGCTAGCTTGGTGTTGTCGTTGGTTGTAACTAACTCATAACTAACTCACTTGGCTAGCTTGGTGTTGTCGTTGGTTGTAACTAACTCATAACTAACTCACTTGGCTAGCTTGGTGTTGTCGTTGGTTGTAACTAACTCATAACTAACTCACTTGGCTAGCTTGGTGTTGTCGTTGGTTGTTAACTAACTCACTTGGCTAGCTTGGTGTTGTCGTTGGTTGTAACTAACTCATAACTAACTCACTTGGCTAGCTTGGTGTTGTCGTTGGTTGTAACTAACTCATAACTAACTCACTCTGCTAGCTTGGTGTTGTGGTTGTCGTCCCGGTCCCACTCCCAGTCCTTCCCAGGGTCCGTAGCGAAGTGGAGAGATAGCAGCTTGTGTTCTGAGTCAGTCAGCGGGATCACAGCTGGAAAACACAGATCACACATCATTTGGTCAGATCA
>NW_025533699.1:277500-287500 GCF_020615455.1 Coregonus clupeaformis
AGAATTATCCCCCCTGGTTCCCCTTATCCAACAGTCAGTGGAGAATTAACCCCCCTGGTTCCCCTTATCCAACAGTCAGTGGAGTCTATACAGTGGAATTACCCCCTGTTCCCCAGTCAGTGAGAATTACTATGCTGTCCCCTATCCAAAGTGCAGTAACTGTCTATGTGTTACCATGCAGTCTGTCTATGTGTCTAACATGCAGTCTGTCTACCCTGCAGTCTGTCTAGCATGCAGTCTGTCTACAATGCAGTCTGTCTAGCATGCAGTCTGTCTATGTGTTACCCTGCAGTCTGTCTACCATGCAGTCTGTCTATGTGTTACCATGCAGTCTGTCTATGTGTTACCCTGCAGTCTGTCTATGTGTTACCATGCAGTCTGTCTATGTGTTACCATGCAGTCTGTCTATGTGTTACCATGCAGTCTGTCTATGTGTTACCATGCAGTCTGTCTATGTGTTACCATGCAGTCTGTCTATGTGTTACCCTGCAGTCTGTCTATGTGTTACCATGCAGTCTGTCTACCATGCAGTCTGTCTATGTGTTACCCTGCAGTCTGTCTATGTGTTACCATGCAGTCTGTCTATGTGTTACCATGCAGTCTGTCTATGTGTTACCCTGCAGTCTGTCTATGTGTTACCCTGCAGTCTGTCTATGTGTTACCATGCAGTCTGTCTATGTGTTACCCTGCAGTCTGTCTATGTGTTACCCTGCAGTCTGTCTATGTGTTACCATGCAGTCTGTCTATGTGTTACCATGCAGTCTGTCTATGTGTTACCATGCAGTCTGTCTATGTGTTACCCTGCAGTCTGTCTATGTGTTACCATGCAGTCTGTCTATGTGTTACCCTGCAGTCTGTCTATGTGTTACCCTGCAGTCTGTCTATGTGTTACCCTGCAGTCTGTCTATGTGTTACCCTGCAGTCTGTCTATGTGTTACCATGCAGTCTGTCTATGTGTTACCATGCAGTCTGTCTATGTGTTACCATGCAGTCTGTCTATGTGTTACCATGCAGTCTGTCTATGTGTTACCATGCAGTCTGTCTATGTGTTACCATGCAGTCTGTCTATGTGTTACCATGCAGTCTGTCTACCATGCAGTCTGTCTATGTGTTACCATGCAGTCTGTCTATGTGTTACCATGCAGTCTGTCTATGTGTTACCATGCAGTCTGTCTACCATGCAGTCTGTCTATGTGTTACCATGCAGTCTGTCTATGTGTTACCATGCAGTCTGTCTATGTGTTACCATGCAGTCTGTCTATGTGTTACCATGCAGTCTGTCTATGTGTTACCATGCAGTCTGTCTATGTGTTACCCTGCAGTCTGTCTATGTGTTACCATGCAGTCTGTCTATGTGTTACCATGCAGTCTGTCTATGTGTTACCCTGCAGTCTGTCTATGTGTTACCATGCAGTCTGTCTATGTGTTACCATGCAGTCTGTCTATGTGTTACCATGCAGTCTGTCTACCCTGCAGTCTGTCTATGTGTTACCCTGCAGTCTGTCTATGTGTTACCATGCAGTCTGTCTATGTGTTACCCTGCAGTCTGTCTATGTGTTACCATGCAGTCTGTCTACCATGCAGTCTGTCTATGTGTTACCCTGCAGTCTGTCTATGTGTTACCCTGCAGTCTGTCTATGTGTTACCCTGCAGTCTGTCTATGTGTTACCATGCAGTCTGTCTACCATGCAGTCTGTCTATGTGTTACCCTGCAGTCTGTCTATGTGTTACCCTGCAGTCTGTCTATGTGTTACCCTGCAGTCTGTCTATGTGTTACCATGCAGTCTGTCTATGTGTTACCCTGCAGTCTGTCTATGTGTTACCATGCAGTCTGTCTACCATGCAGTCTGTCTATGTGTTACCCTGCAGTCTGTCTATGTGTTACCATGCAGTCTGTCTACCCTGAGTGTTACCATGCAGTCTGTCTATGTGTTACCATGCAGTCTGTCTATGTGTTACCATGCAGTCTGTCTATGTGTTACCATGCAGTCTGTCTATGTGTTACCATGCAGTCTGTCTATGTGTTACCATGCAGTCTGTCTATGTGTTACCATGCAGTCTGTCTATGTGTTACCCTGCAGTCTGTCTATGTGTTACCCTGCAGTCTGTCTATGTGTTACCATGCAGTCTGTCTATGTGTTACCATGCAGTCTGTCTATGTGTTACCCTGCAGTCTGTCTATGTGTTACCATGCAGTCTGTCTATGTGTTACCATGCAGTCTGTCTATGTGTTACCATGCAGTCTGTCTATGTGTTACCATGCAGTCTGTCTATGTGTTACCCTGCAGTCTGTCTATGTGTTACCATGCAGTCTGTCTATGTGTTACCATGCAGTCTGTCTATGTGTTACCATGCAGTCTGTCTATGTGTTACCCTGCAGTCTGTCTATGTGTTACCCTGCAGTCTGTCTATGTGTTACCATGCAGTCTGTCTATGTGTTACCATGCAGTCTGTCTATGTGTTACCCTGCAGTCTGTCTATGTGTTACCCTGCAGTCTGTCTATGTGTTACCATGCAGTCTGTCTATGTGTTACCATGCAGTCTGTCTATGTGTTACCATGCAGTCTGTCTATGTGTTACCATGCAGTCTGTCTATGTGTTACCATGCAGTCTGTCTATGTGTTACCATGCAGTCTGTCTATGTGTTACCATGCAGTCTGTCTATGTGTTACCATGCAGTCTGTCTATGTGTTACCATGCAGTCTGTCTATGTGTTACCATGCAGTCTGTCTATGTGTTACCCTGCAGTCTGTCTATGTGTTACCATGCAGTCTGTCTATGTGTTACCATGCAGTCTGTCTATGTGTTACCATGCAGTCTGTCTATGTGTTACCCTGCAGTCTGTCTATGTGTTACCCATGCAGTCTGTCTATGTGTTACCATGCAGTCTGTCTATGTGTTACCATGCAGTCTGTCTATGTGTTACCATGCAGTCTGTCTATGTGTTACCCTGCAGTCTGTCTATGTGTTACCATGCAGTCTGTCTATGTGTTACCATGCAGTCTGTCTATGTGTTACCCTGCAGTCTGTCTATGTGTTACCATGCAGTCTGTCTATGTGTTTATTTCTGTCACCAGTCGCTATCTCTCAGCCCTTCATAGGTGGATGAATGAACTGAAGAACAAACTGAGGTGTTTAAAATGTGCAGGAAAAATGTCTCCCCTCTTGAGGACAATGGAAGTTAACGGAAGAGAACATCGTTGTTGTGGAAACCAACGTGTTGGAGCATTACAGGCTTCATCAGTGTGCAACAGAACAGTAACTGCTGGCCTCCTCTTCCTCCTCCTCTTCCTCCTCCTCCTCTTCCTCTTCCTCCTCCTCCTCTTCCTCCTGCTACCTAAACTACATGGTCATGCAGCACAGAGGGAGGGAGAGACTGCAGGCAGCTTGTTGAGACAGAGGACAGGGTGTCCTCTCATACAGTTAGCTAGCTTCTGACGTTCAGGGCTTTCCAAAAGGTTCAGCTGTAACTCTCAGAACGTAGAGAGGAATGCTGCATCCTGTGTGTGTGTGGGAGTGTTTACATAAGTCGTGTGTGTTTGTGTCTCAGTGTGTCTTAGATGATAAAGTACAGCTGTGTTGTGCTGTGGTCTTGAGGGTTCCTCCCACAGGTCTTCAGTGACGCTGTTCTGTCTTTCTGTGTGTTTGCTTGCGTGTGTGTGTGTGTGTGTGTGTGTGTGTGTGTGTGTGTGTGTGTGTGTGTGTGTGTGTGTGTGTGTGTGTGTGTGTGTGTGTGTACGTGTGTGTGTGTGGTTGTGTGTGTGTGTGTGTGTGTGTGTGTGTGTGTGTGTGTGTGTGTGTGTGTGTACTGTGTGTGTGTGGTGTGTGTGTGTGTGTGTGTGTGTGTGTGTGTGTGTGTGTGTGTGTGTGTGTGTGTGTGTGTGTGACGCCGTTCAGTCTTTCCTTTCACAGACAGTTCTTTCCACAGTTTGACTAGCCTCAAGCCTGAGACATGATGAATTACTTTACACCACTGACTGATTGAGACAATGTACTGTCAGATAAAATACATCTCCCTGCATTGAGACAATGTACTGTACTGTCAGATAAAATACATCTCTCTGCATTGAGACGTACTGTCCTGTCAGATTAAATACATCTCCCTGCATTGAGACAATGTACTGTCCTGTCAGATAAAATACATCTCCCTGCATTGAGACAATGTACTGTCAGATAAAATAAATCTCTCTGCATTGAGACAATGTACTGTCCTGTCAGATTAAATACATCTCCCTGCATTGAGACAATGTACTGTCCTGTCAGATTAAATACATCTCCCTGCATTGAGACAATGTACTGTCCTGTCAGATTAAATACATCTCCCTGCATTGAGACAATGTACTGTAAGACATAATTAGGGTTGAACATTTGTCTTCTATAATGGAGAAATGTGTACCTTAAAACTCTGTCAACTGTAATGTACTATCAAAATGGCTGATTACAAGTCACACAAGGTAACCTTTTTCCCTTTGGTAAATTAACCTCAACAACACATTTATCCATCTCATCAGCTAAACGCTCCCGTCTCCCTCTCTAGTCTGGAGTGATATACTGTACACCCGTCTGAACAAGTAAAAGTCATAATACCCCTCTGACAGAGTTACAGCCTGACCTCACCTCTCAGGTCAACCAGGCAGCACACCTGGATTCAAATATTGCTCGTAATCATTTTAAATACTGTTTTTGTGCTTGATTGATCACACCCCTCCCTCTCTGTCTGTCTTCTCTCTCAGTCTCTCTCTCTCTCTCTGCTCTCTCTCTCTCTCTCTCTCTCTCTCTCTCTCTCTCTCTCTCTCTGTCTCAGTCTACCTCTCTCTCTCTCTCTCTCTCAGTCTCTCTCTCGCTACCTCGCTCTCTCTCCCTCTCGCTCTCTCTCCCTCTCAGTCTCTCTCTCTCTCTCTGTCTCTCTCTCTCGCTCTCTCACCCTCTCTCTCTCAGCTCTCTCTCTCTCTCTCTCGCTCTCTCAGTCTCTCTCTCTCTCTCTCTCTCTCTCTCTCTCTCTCTCTCTCTCTCTCTCTCTCTCATACCCCTCTCTCTTCCCATAACCCCCTCCATGAAAGGCGAGGGTTAAACTAGGCCAGTCAGAGGAAGTGAGAAGTGGCTTGGTCGTGTGTGTACAAGCACACTTGTTGCTCTCTATGCATATCTGTGTAAAGACATGGTTGACACGCGGTTCACAGCTGGTATGGATGGTATCAGTATGATCCGTATGATCAGCCCCCGACACGCTACAGCAGCCGTTAGCTGTACAGAGTAGATAGAGGCCAAGTCCCAAATGGCACCCTATTCCCTATACAGTGCACTACTTTCAAACTGAGCCCTATATAGAGACTAGCACTATAAGGAATAGGGTGCTACTTGGGATACACCCAGAGTTCAGACATGAGCCCCCCCCCCTCACCCCGCCTCTCATTCAATGTTTACAACTCCTCTGTTGACAAGAACCCCAGGAGGTCCTGTCCTAGAACAACCCAACGCCCCCTCCCTCCCTCCCTCCCTCCCTCCCTCCCTCCCTCCCTCCCTCCCTCCCTCCCTCCCTCCCTCCCTCCCTCCTCCTCTCTCTCTGTTCCTCCCTCCCTCCATCCTCCTCTCCCTCCCTCCCTCCCTCCTCCCTCCTCCCTCCCTCCCTCCCTCCCTCCCTCCCTCCCTCCTCCTCTCTCTCTCTGTTCCTCCCTCCCTCCCTCCTCCTCTCCCTCCCTCCCTCCCTCCCTCCCTCCCTCCCTCCCTCCCTCCCTCCCTCCCTCCCTCCTCCTCTCCCTCCCTCCCTCCCTCCCTCCCTCCCTCCCTCCCTCCCTCCCTCCCTCCCTCCTCCTCTCCCTCCCTCCTTCCTCCCCTCCCTCCCTCCCTCCCAGTTGGGGAACCCTGGCATATACTGTAGGCAGTGGAGCTTCTGACTAGAACACAGCATGACATCACAAAGAAGACAGTAGTTGTTCTGGACAGTGTTCTAGAATGTTTACAGGGGGTTCCAAACAGGGAAGCATGGGGATTGAGTCCCAAATGGCACCCTATGCCCTATATAGTGCACTACTTTTTTTTTGACCACAGTAGCAACACTACAAAGAGAACAGGGTTTTATTTGGGACTATGCGGTCTGGTCAAAAGTAGTGCACTATGCAGGGAATAGGGTGCCATTTGGGACTCAACCGTGAACAGTCAGTGTGACTGGGACCTGGTCCAGCTAGCCTCAACGTGAGGTGGTGTGCTGTGTTCTTCTCTATAGTAAACAGAGACTGGTAGAAACTTGGCTGGGACATGATGGTCACAAACACTACAGCTATCTAGGAACACTGAACAACACAGATCTTCCCGTTGATTGTGCTAAAAGGGAGAACAGAGACAACAGGTGCCCAGATAGGATACGAAACCTAGCAGTTTGACACAAAATGGTGGTCAAAAGAGATAGAGACCCTATATTTCTATGAGAGAGACAGTAGATCCACGGATACAGTACGAATACAGCAGTCTGACACAAAATGGCGGTTATCAAAAGCCCCAGCTGTCAAAACAAGTCTTTACACCCCCTGTAAGACAGCAAGGCTGCGTGATTCCATAGCTAGCTGCCTTCCATCGCTTTGTCTAAAAGAAACACCAGGAACTCATCTCAGAACACATCAACAGGATCCAATGGCAACTAAACAGCAGCAATATTCAACGCCGGTCCTGGTGGGGACCACACAGGACAGCACATGTTTGTTCCAGCCCAACAATAATACAACGGAATTCAACTAAATAAGGGTTTGATGACGAGCTGATTAGTTGAATCAGATGTGATAGTGTTGCATTACTGTCTGTGGGAAACACTGCGGCAGCCTAAAGACAGTGCTGCAGTCCCTCCCTCACTGGCTGCGCAATGGCTTCTTTCATTGAGTCACCGCTGCCCTCTGGTGGAGTTCAGGTGTAATACATCCCATTACTGAAAGAGCGTGGCACAGATAAGGATTCATCCCAAGAATACTAATTACTAATACTGTCGTTAATGATGATACATGTATGTTCACATTTTTGGTACATTTCACACTTCACTCCATCCCTCAAGCTAGCGGTCATAGTCAGTAAGCGTGTTGAATGAAACAGAGGTTTTAAGATAACATGGCCTCGTTCATTTTAGTGGAAGACAGTGGAAATGCTGATTGGGCCAACTTACTGTAAAGCAGTAAAAATGCTAAGAGTCAATCTAAAAATAGTTTTAAATAACTGTTTATATAGACTGGCTTTAGTCATATTTGCTAAACCACAGCAATAAAACAAGCATATAAAACCAGCAATGCTGGGAAGACCAAAAAAGGATTGTTATTATAAGAGAGAGAGAAAAAAAGTATCTCTCTCTCTCGCTCGCTCTCTCTCTCCACCCCCCCCCCCCCACCCCCCCACCCCACAGCTGTCTGTCCATGCAGCCCTATGCCAGGCCAGGGGAGAGAAGGTGGGAGAGATGGAGGAGGGGAGAGAGAGAGAGAGAGAGAGAGAGAGAGGGAGGGAGGGAGGAAAGGAGGGGAAGTAGGGAGGGTTAAAGGAGCCAGTCAGGATGAGAAATGTCCCACAGAGGGCAGACTAACACAGGGGTCTCTGTAGTGTAGCTGTTAGCTGTAGCCTGGATCACAGACACCTCACATACTGCAGGACTGCAGAGCGACAGGGTGACAAACTCATTTAGCCCCCGAGGGCCGCATTCTGTCTTCAACGAGGTCCGGAGGGCCGCATTCTGTCTTCAACGAGGTCCGGAGGGCCGCATTCTGTCTTCAACGAGGTCCGGAGGGCCGCATTCTGTCTTCAACGAGGTCCGGAGGGCCGCATTCTGTCTTCAACGAGGTCCGGAGGGCCGCACTGAACATGTCTTATATTTCCTCGCCATCACAAATTGCAAATGATAGTCCTCCCTGACTGTCTAGCTTTCATTTCGGTGATTATTAGCGAGTTGGACAGAGTCAAGAAACTGTATGAATGTAGGTCCATTATCATTTCTACACAGTTTCGGTTTGGCTTTAGGCATTTTAAAGCTGCAATATGTAACTTTTTGGGAGACCCGACCAAATTCACATTGAAATGTATGATTTATACAATAGATCTGTCATCCTCATTGAAAGTAAGTCTAAGAAGCGGTAGATCTGTTCTATGTTCTACTATTTCTATGCTTCCTGTTCTTAAGTTTAGTTTTTGCGTCTTTTACTTTCAGTTTTGTACACCAGCTTCAAAACAGCTGAACATAAAATATAATATTTGGAAATTGAAAATATATTTCACAGCGCTTTAGATGGTACAATGATTCTCTCCACTATACGTGCTTGTTTTGTTACATAATTAGGCAAACGATTAGAATTTTAGCAACCTGGAAATGGCGGAGCGATCTCTGCATAGTGCCGCTTTAAAGCATAACATTAAAATAATAATAATATGATTATTATATATATATTCTTTTTAAACTCAAACCACCCGCGGGCCGGATTGGACCCCCTCATGGGCCTTATGTTTGACACCCCTGTGTAGAGACACCTACATCTACATAACAGATTGTATGTCTGTCTGCATGCTTGTCTATTTCATGGTGAACTTGTCGATCCAGGGACACCATAATAAAGACGACCCAGGGACACCGTAATAAAGACGATCCAGGGACACCATAATAAAGACGACCCAGGGACACCATAATAAAGACGACCCAGGGACACCATAATAAAGACGACCCAGGGACACCATAATAAAGACGACCCAGGGACACCATAATAAAGACGACCCAGGGACACCATAATAAAGACGACCCAGGGACACCATAATAAAGACGACCCAGGGACACCATAATAAAGACGATCCAGGAATGTGAATCAAGATGTGCCTATTTGATCATTATGAAGAACTTAGGATGTCCCTAATATGACTAAAGGGTCTGACGATGTCCTAAAATATGTGCCGTCTCTCTTAAGGTGGGGTTTACGGGATACATTTCTGGACATCCTCAGATACTTAAGCGGTCCCGGTACACAATTTAGGACATTCTCAGTCATCTTAGGAGTCCCGGTATACTATTTAGGACATCCTTAGTCACCTTAGGAGTCATGGTATACGTTTTAGGACATCCTTAGTCACCTTAGGAGTCATGGTATACGTTTTAGGACATTGTCAGTCACCTTAGGAGTCATGGTATACTATTTAGGACATCCTTAGTCACCTTAGGAGTCATGGTATCCGTTTTAGGACATTGTCAGTTACCTTAGGAGTCATGGTATACGTTTTAGGACATCCTTAGTCACCTTAGGAGTCCCGGTATACTATTTAGGACATCCTTAGTCACCTTAGGAGTCCCGGTATACTATTTAGGACATCCTTAGTCACCTTAGGAGTCATGGTATATGTTTTAGGACATTGTCAGTCACCTTAGGAGTCCCGGTATACGTTTTAGAACATCCTCAGTCAACTTAGGAGTTACGGTATACATATTAGGACATCCTCAGACAACTTAGGAGTTACGGTATACATATTAGGACATCCTCAGACAACTTCTAGTGGTGTGTTTTACCTTGTTCCTGGTGCTGGTCCTTCTGCTCCATGGACACCAGGGCAGAGAAGTGTGCCTGGTCATAGGCTAGGACCAGGGGGGAGCAGTGGCACAGGTTAGGAGGCACCTCCAAGGGCAGGTACAGCCCTCCAAACGGGATGGGGGCAAATGCTGAGGGGGAGGGGGGGAGGAAGGAGAGGTCAGGGAGTTCTATTACATGGAGGTTGAGATGAAAGGCACAGTGTAAAGTTCTCTTTTTGTCCCATCTGGGAATGAGCGTAGTTTGATTTATGCGAATGAGTCTGACCAGAGCGGCAGGTAGCTTAGTGGTTAAGAGCGCTGTGCCAGTAACTGAAAGGTCGCTGGTTCTAATCCCCGAGCCGACTAGGTGAAAAATCTGTCGATGTGCCCTTGAGCAAGGCACTTAACCCTAATTGCTCCTGTAAGTCGCTCTGGATAAGAGCGTCTGCTAAATGACGAGAATGTAAATATCTAAAGAGTTGGGCCAAC
>NW_025533699.1:292500-317500 GCF_020615455.1 Coregonus clupeaformis
CTTATTCTAAAATTAATTCAATAAAAAATAATTGTCAGCAATCTACACACAATATCCCATAAGGACAAAGCGGAAACAGGTTTTTAGAAATGTTTGCAAATGTATTTACATAAGTATTCAGACCCTTTGCTATGACACTCGAAATTGAGCTCAGGTGCATCTTGTTTCCATTGATCATCCTTGAGATGTTCCTACAACTTGATTGGAGTCCACCTGTGGTAAATTCAATTGATTGGACATGATTTGGAAAGGCACACACCTGTCTATATCAGTTGACAGTGCATGTCAGAGCAAAAACCAAGCCATGAGGTTGAAGGAATTGTCCGTAGAGCTCCGAGACAGGATTGTGTCGAGGCACAGATCTGGGGAAGGGTACTAAAACATTTCTGCAGCATTGAAAGTCCCCAAGAACACGGTGGCCTCCATCATTCTTAAATGGAAGAAGTTTGGAACCACCAAGACTCATCCTAGAGCTGGCTGCCCGGCCAAACTGAGCAATCGGGGGAGAAGGGCCTTGGTCAGGGAGGTGACCAAGAACCCGATGGTCACTCTGACAGAGCTCTAGAATTCCTCTGTGAAGATGGGAGAACCTTCCAGAAGAACAGCCATCTCTGCAGCACTACACCAAACAAGCCTTTATGGTAGAGTAGCCAGACGGAAGCCACTCCTCAGTAAAAGGCACATGACTGCCCACTTGGAGTTTGCCAAAAGGCACCTAAAGACTCTCAGACCATGAGAAACAAGATTCTCTGGTCTGACGAAACCAAGATTGAACTCTTTGGCCTGAATGCCAAGCGTCACGTCTGGAGGAAACCTTGCACCATCCCTACGGTGAAGCATGGTGGTGGCAGCATCATGCTGTGGGGATGTTTTTCAGCAGCAGGGACTGGGAGACTAGTCAGGATCGAGGGAAAGATGAACGGAGCAAAGTACAGAGAGATCCTTAATGAAAACCTGCTCCAGAGCGCTCAGGACCTCAGACTGGGGCGAAGGTTCACCTTCCAACAGGACAACGACCCTAAGCACACAGCCAAGACAACGCAGGAGTGGCTTTGGGACACGTCTCTGAATGTCCTTGAGTGGCCCAGCCAGAGCCTGGACTTGAACCCGATCGAACATCTCTGGAGAGACCTGAAAATAGCTGTGCAGCAACGCTCCCCATCCAACCTGACATGCAGGGAAACTTAAATCTGTTCTACCTAATTTCTACCAGCATGTTAAATGTGCAACCAGAGGAAAAAAAACTCTAGACCACGCAACCAGAGGAAAAAAAACTCTAGACCACCTTTACTCCACACACAGAGACGCATACAAAGCTCTCCCTCGCCCTCCATTTGGCAAATCTGACCATAACTCTATCCTCCTGATTCCTGCTTATAAGCAAAAACTAAAGCAGGAAGCACCAGTGACTCGGTTAATAAAAAAGTGGTCAGATGACGCAGATGCTAAGCTACAGGACTGTTTTGCTAGCACAGACTGGAACATGTTCCGGGATTCTTCAGACAGCATTGAGGAGTACACCACATCAGTCACTGGCTTCATCAATAAGTGCATCGATGATGTCGTCCCCACAGTGACCGTACGTACATACCCCAACCAGAAGCCATGGATTACAGGAAACATCCGCACTGAGCTAAAGGGTAGAGCTGCCGCTTTCAAGGAACGGGACTCTAACCCGGACGCTTATAAGAAATCCCGCTATGCCCTCCGACGAACCATCAAACAGGCAAAGAGTCAATACAGGACTAAGATTGAATCGTACTACACTGGCTCTGACGCTCGTCGGATGTGGCAGGGCTTGAAAACTATTACAGACTACAAAGGGAAGCACAGCCGCGAGCTGCCCAGTGACACAAGCCTACCAGACGAGCTAAACCACTTCTATGCTCGCTTCGAGGCAAGCAACACTGAAGCATGCATGAGAGCACCAGCTGTTCCGGATGACTATGTGATCACGCTCTCCGTAGCCGATGTGAGTAAGACTTTTAAGCAGGTCAACATTCACAAGGCCGCAGGGCCAGACGGATTACCAGGACGTGTACTCCGAGCATATGCTGACCAACTGGCAAGTGTCTTCACTGACATTTTCAACATGTCCCTGACTGAGTCTGTAATACCAACATGTTTCAAGCAGACCACCATAGTCCCCGTGCCCAAGGACTCTAAGATAACCTGCCTAAATGACTACCGACCCGTAGCACTGACGTCTGTAGCCATGAAGTGCTTTGAAAGGCTGGTCATGGCTCACATCAACAGCATTATCCCAGAAACCCTAGACCCACTCCAATTTGCATACCGCCCCAACAGATCCACAGATGATGCAATCTCTATTGCACTCCACACTGCCCTTTCCCACCTGGACAAGAGGAACACCTACGTGAGAATGCTATTCATTGACTACAGCTCAGCATTCAACACCATAGTGCCCTCTAAGCTCATCACTAAGCTAAGGATCCTGGGACTAAACACCTCCCTCTGCAACTGGATCCTGGACTTCCTGACGGGCCGCCCCCAGGTGGTAAGGGTAGGTAACAACACATCTGCCACACTGATCCTCAACACGGGGGCCCCTCAGGGGTGCGTGCTCAGTCCCCTCCTGTACTCTCTGTTCACCCATGACTGCATGGCCAGGCACGACTCCAACACCATCATTAAGTTTGCCGACGACACAACAGTGGTAGGCCTGATCACAGACAACGATGAGACAGCCTATAGGGAGGTCAGACCTGGCCGTGTGGTGCCAGGACAACAACCTCTCCCTCAACGTGACCAAGACAAAGGAGATGATTGTGGACTACAGGAGAAAAAAGAGGACTGAGCACGCCCCCATTCTCATCGACGGGGCTGTAGTGGAACAGGTTGAGAGCTTCAAGTTCCTTGGTGTCCACATCACCAACAAACTATCATGGTCCAAACACACCAAGACAGTCGTGAAGAGGGCACGACAAAGCCTATTCCCCCTCAGGAGACTGAAAAGATTTGGCATGGGTCCTCAGATCCTCAAAAAATTATACAGCTGCACCATCGAGAGCATCCTGACTGGTTGCATCACCGCCTGGTATGGCAACTGCTTGGCCTCCGACCGCAAGGCACTACAGAGCGTAGTGCGTACGGCCCAGTACATCACTGGGGCCAAGCTTCCTGCCATCCAGGACCTCTATACCAGGCGGTGTCAGAGGAAGGCCCTCAAAATTGTCAAAGACTCCAGCCACCCTAGTCATAGACTGTTCTCCCTGCTACCGCACGGCAAGCGGTACCGGAGTGCCAAGTCTAGGTCCAAAAGACTTCTCAACAGCTTCTACCCCCAAGCCATAAGACTCCTGAACAGCTAATCATGGCTACCGGACTATTTGCACTGCCCCCCCACCCCATCCTTTTTAAGCTGCTGCTACTCTGTTAATTATTTATGCATAGTCACTTTAACTCTACCCACATGTACATATTACTTCAACTATCTCAACTAGCCGGTGCCCCCGCACATTGACTCTGCACCGGTACCCCCCTGTATATATAGCCTCCCTACTGTTATTTTATTTTACTTCTGCTCTTTTTTTCTCAACACTTTTTTTGCTGTTGTTTTATTTTTATTTTTATAAATGCACTGTTGGTTAAGGGCTGTAAGTAAGCATTTCACTGTAATGTCTGCACCTGTTGTATTCGGCGCATGTGACCAATACAATTTGATTTGATTTGATTTGATTTGATTGGACAGAGCTTGAAAAGATCTGAAGAGAAGAATGGGCGAAACTCCCCAAATACAGGTGTGCCAAAATTGTAGCGTCATACCCAAGAAGACTCGATGCTATAATCGCTGCCAAAGGTGCTTCAACAAAGTACTGAGTAAAGGGTCTGAATACTTATGTAAATGTGATATATATATATATTTTTTTTTATAAATTAGCAAACATTTCTAAAAACCTGTTTTTGCTTGGTCATTATGGGGTATTGTGTGTAGATTGATGAGGGAAACTATTTAATCAATTTTAGAATAAGGCTGTAACCTAACAAAATGTGGAAAAAGTCAAGGGGTCTGAAAACTTTCCGGTGTCGCTGTTTATGTATGGTGGGACTATTTGTTTGCTGTCTAGATTTATTTAGTGTGACTATGTTGTGGGAGGTGAGTGCTTATTGCATAGGAAGAGGTGAGGCTGCTTTTGCCTTGGGTGGAACTTAAGCCACATGGCTCTCTGCTTCTCTGCAGGTAAATTCATTAACACTTCCATTGTTTAACACCTCCCTAATTTGAAATGCAAACAGACCCCACTGGTTTAACAACCCCCCCCACACACACACACACACACAAACACAAACACACACATAGCCGAAACAAGGACGTTAACCACAAACACACTTTTACACCTTCTACCCCATAAACACCTCTAGCATGTGGGATTGAACTGAATTCTGGTCATGTAGTGAAGAAAACCTCCCAGGGAAAACCCACCAGATCCACTTCAGTATTCAACGTTTGTCCAGGTCCCCAGGACGTCGGGAGATGCCTTCAATACCGTCCACTAGGGGCATCGTGAGCCCTCATTACCATCTAGTAGGGAGATGCCTTCAATACCGTCCACTAGGGGCAACGTGAGCACCTATTACCATCTAGTAGGGAGATGCCTTCAATACCGTCCACTAGGGGCATCGTGAGCACCTATTTCCATCTAGTAGGGAGATGCCTTCAATACCGTCCACTAGGGGCATCGTGAGCACGTATTAGCATCTAGTAGGGAGATGCCTTCAATACCATCCACTAGGGGCAACGTGAGCACGTATTACCATCTAGTAGGGAGATGCCTTCAATACCGTCCACTAGGGGCAACGTGAGCACCTATTACCATCTAGTAGGGAGATGCCTTCAATACCGTCCACTAGGGGCATCGTGAGCACCATTTACCATCTAGTAGGGAGATGCCTTCAATACCGTCCACTAGGGGCAACGTGAGCACCTATTACCATCTAGTAGGGAGATGCCTTCAATACCGTCCACTAGGGGCAACGTGAGCACCTATTACCATCTAGTAGGGAGATGTCTTCAATACCGTCCACTAGGGGCAACGTGAGCACCTATTTCCATCTAGTAGGGAGATGCCTTCAATACCGTCCACTAGGGGCAACGTGAGCACGTATTTCCATCTAGTAGGGAGATGCCTTCAATACCATCCACTAGGGGCATCGTGAGCACCTATTACCATCTAGTAGGGAGATGCCTTCAATACTGTCCACTAGGGGCATCGTGAGCACCTATTACCATCTAGTAGGGAGATGTCTTCAATACCGTCCACTAGGGGCAACGTGAGCACCTATTACCATCTAGTAGGGAGATGCCTTCAATACCGTCCACTAGGGGCATCGTGAGCACCTATTACCATCTAGTAGGGAGATGCCTTCAATACCGTCCACTAGGGGCAACGTGAGCACGTATTACCATCTAGTAGGGAGATGCCTTCAATACCGTCCACTAGGGGCAACGTGAGCACCTATTTCCATCTAGTAGGGAGATGCCTTCAATACCGTCCACTAGGGGCAACGTGAGCACCTATTTCCATCTAGTAGGGAGATGCCTTCAATACCGTCCACTAGGGGCATCGTGAGCACCTATTACCATCTAGTGGGGAGATGCCTTCAATACCGTCCACTAGGGGCAACGTGAGCACGTATTACCATCTAGTAGGGAGATGCCTTCAATACCGTCCACTAGGGGCAACGTGAGTACCTATTACCATCTAGTAGGGAGATGCCTTCAATACCGTCCACTAGGGGCAACGTGAGCACCTATTTCCATCTAGTAGGCTGGCAATTTGCTAGACTGTTGTGTTTGGGAATAGAGGAAAGGCTTAAACTGTGCAGTTCGGCTCAGAGGATCACAGGTTCAATCCCAGTGGTAGGCACTCATTTTAATTTGTTCTGTTTTAACTTTATACCAAACTTTAACCTTGGTTGTAGCCCCAGACAAGCTTATAAACATACCTGATTCAACTTGTCAACTAATCATCAAGCCCTCGATGAGTTGAACCAGGTATGTTTGTCTGGGGCTACAACAAACATGTGTACTGTTGGGGGTACTGGAGGACTGGAGTTGGGCTGTTGGGGGATACTGGAGGACTGGAGTTGGGCTGTTGGGGGATACTGGAGGACTGGAGTTGGGCTGTTGGGAGTACTGGAGGACTGGAGTTGGGCTGTTGGGGGTACTGGAGGACTGGAGTTGGGCTGTTGGGGGGTACTGGAGGACTGGAGTTGGGCTGTTGGGAGTACTGGAGGACTGGAGTTGGGCTGTTGGGAGTACTGGAGGACTGGAGTTGGGCTGTTGGGAGTACTGGAGGACTGGAGTTGGGCTGTTGGGGGCACTGGAGGACTGGAGTTGGGCTGTTGGGGGTACTGGAGTTGGGCTGTTGGGGATACTGGAGGACTGGAGTTGGGCTGTTGGGGATACTGGAGGACTGGAGTTGGGCTGTTGGGGGTACTGGAGGACTGGAGTTGGGCTGTTGGGGTTACTGGAGGACTGGAGTTGGGCTGTTGGGGATACTGGAGGACTGGAGTTGGGCTGTTGGGGATACTGGAGGACTGGAGTTGGGCTGTTGGGGGTACTGGAGTTGGGCTGTTGGGGATACTGGAGGACTGGAGTTGGGCTGTTGGGGGGACTGGAGTTGGGCTGTTGGGAGTACTGGAGGACTGGAGTTGGGCTGTTGGGGATACTGGAGGACTGGAGTTGGGCTGTTGGGGGTACTGGAGGACTGGAGTTGGGCTGTTGGGGGTACTGGAGGACTGGAGTTGGGCTGTTGGGGATACTGGAGGACTGGAGTTGGGCTGTTGGGGGTACTGGAGGACTGGAGTTGGGCTGTTGGGGGTACTGGAGGACTGGAGTTGGGTTGTTGGGAGTACTGGAGGACTGGAGTTGGGTTGTTGGGAGTACTGGAGGACTGGAGTTGGGCTGTTGGGGGTACTGGAGGACTGGAGTTGGGCTGTTGGGGGTACTGGAGGACTGGAGTTGGGCTGTTGGGGGATACTGGAGGACTGGAGTTGGGCTGTTGGGGGGTACTGGAGGACTGGGGTTGGGCTGTTGGGGGTACTGGAGGACTGGAGTTGGGCTGTTGGGGATACTGGAGGACTGGAGTTGGGCTGTTGGGGGTACTGGAGTTGGGCTGTTGGGGGGTACTGGAGGACTGGAGTTGGGCTGTTGGGAGTACTGGAGGACTGGAGTTGGGCTGTTGGGAGTACTGGAGGACTGGAGTTGGGAAACACTGCTATACTATATACCCATCACACAGTAAACAACCAGTTTAAATTTAAGCAATAAGGCAGAGGGGGTGTGGTATATGGCCAATATACCACGGCTAAGGGCTGTTCTTAAACACGACGCAACGTGGAGTGCCTGGACACAGCCCTTAGCCGTGGTATATTGGCCATATACCACAAACCCCTGAGGTGCCTTATTGCTATTATAAACTGGTTACCAACGTAATTAGAGCAGTCAATATAAATGTTTTGTCATACCCGTGATATACGTTTTGATATACCACAGCTTTCAGCCAATCAGCATTCAGGGCTCAAACCACCCAGTTTATAATGCCCTGTTGGGTAGGGCTGGCAAGTTAAGCATTTCACTGGACTGGTGCATGTGACAAATACAACTTGAAACTACATATAACTACCCCATAACATCACACAGGAAACTACATATAACTACCCCATAACATCACACAGGAAACTACCTATAACTACCCCATAACATCACACAGGAAACTACCTATAACTACCCCATAACATCACACAGGAAACTACATATAACTACCCCATAACATCACACAGGAAACTACCTATAACTACCCCATAACATCACACAGGAAACTACATATAACTACCCTTTAACATCATAACTGTGTGTGTGTGTGTGTGTACTGTGTGTGTGTGTGTGTGTACTGTGTGTGTGTGTGTGTGTGTGTGTGTACTGTGTGTGTGTGTACTGTGTGTGTGTGTGTGTGTGTACTGTGTGTGTGTGTGTGTGTGTACTGTGTGTGTGTGTGTGTACTGTGTGTGTGTGTGTGTGTGTACTGTGTGTGTGTACTGTGTGTGTGTGTGTGTACTGTGTGTGTGTGTGTGTGTACTGTGTGTGTGTGTGTACTGTGTGTGTGTGTGTACTGTGTGTGTGTACTGTGTGTGTGTACTGTGTGTGTGTGTGTGTGTGTGTGTGTACTGTGTGTGTGTGTGTACTGTGTGTGTGTACTGTGTGTGTGTACTGTGTGTGTGTACTGTGTGTGTGTACTGTGTGTGTGTGTGTGTGTGTGTGTGTGTGTGTTGTGTGTGTGTACTGTGTGTGTGTGTGTGTGTGTGTGTGTGTGTGTGTGTGTGTGTGTGTGTACTGTGTGTGTGTGTGTACTGTGTGTGTGTACTGTGTGTGTGTGTGTGTGTGTGTGTGTGTGTGTGTGTGTGTGTGTGTACTGTGTGTGTGTGTGTGTGTGTGTGTGTGTGTACTGTGTGTGTGTGTGTGTGTGTGTGTGTGTGTGTGTGTGTGTGTACTGACCTCTTTGTTCTGTAGTGTCTGCTGCCATCTCCACCTCCTCTTCAGACTCTCTCTCTCTGCTCCACTCTTCATCATGGCATACAGGGACTTCCTCAGGACCAGGTCTCTGTCGTGGAAGCCCCACATCCCTAGCACACACCCACACACACACCCACACACACACACACACACACACACACACACACACACACACACACACACACACACACACACACACACACACACACACACACACACACACACACACACACACACACACACACACACACACACACACACACACACACACACACACACACACACACATCCACACACACACACACACACACACACACACACACACACATCCACACGCACACACATCCACACGCACACACATCCACACGTACGCACACACACACACACATATACATTTACATACATTTACGTCATTTAGCAGACGCTCTTATCCAGAGCGACTTACAAATAGGTGCATGCACCTTATAGCCAGTGGGATAACCACTTTACAATGTTTTTTTTTGTTTGTTAATTTTTAATTGTATTTTATTTTATTTTTTGGGGGGGAGTAAAGGGGTGTGGGGGGGGTAGAAGGATTACTTTATCCTATCCCAGGTATTCCTTAAAGAGGTGGGGTTTCAAATGTCTCCGCATATACACACACACACACACATACATACACACCAACACACCCACACGCACACACATACACACCCACACACCCACACGCGCACACACACACACCCACACACATACCCACCCATACACATACACAGCACACACACACATACACACCCACACACAAGTATACACACACACACGCACACAGATGTACACCCACACACAGAGAATGAGAAAGATAGAAAGAGAGCTATAGAGAGAGAGAGAGAGAGAGAGAGAGAGAGAGAGAGAGAGAGAGAGAGAGAGAGAGAGAGAGAGAGAGAGAGAGAGAGAGAGAGAGAGAGAGAGATACCCTAGCAACAAGCCCTAGATCTGTCCATTGTCAACATGATTAATGTTAGCTGAATCAATAGTCCCTGTACTAGGGGGATTCCAGATCTGCTGAGGGGAGTTTTCTTTTCTCTGCACCCTGTAAGCACATTTACATGTCTCCAAGAGTTTCCTCCAAAGTTTCCCTCATTATAAACACCCCACATAACAAACTATTTTTTCCCATCATCAATGCTGAGCTGTTGCATGTTGCTAGGTTTATGAGCTCTTTGATTCCAGACAAACAGATCTCTTCTCCCGCTCTCTTTTCCCCCTCCCTCCCTCCCTCCCTCCCTCCTCCCTCCCTCCCTCCCTCCCTCCCTCCCTCCCTCCCTCCCCCCCCCCTCCCTCCCTCCCTCCCTCCTCCTTCAGCAAGGCCAGACCCACCTAAAGAAGCAGCATGTAGCAGACAGTTGCCGTCCCCTGTGGTGGCCAGAGGAAGAAGACGCTTACAACTGGTACACACAGTGGCCCACCAGTTCAGACGACCTACACGAGAGGAGAGGAGAGGAGAGGAGAGGAGAGGAGAGGAGAGGAGAGGAGAGGAGAGGAGAGGAGAGGAGAGGAGAGGAGAGGAGAGGAGAGGAGAGGAGAGGAGAGGAGAGGAGAGGAGAGGAGAGGAGAGGAGAATGACTGCATGTTTTGTCACATAAACTGAAATTAGGCAAACTATTAGAATTTTAGCAACCAGGAAATGGTGGAGCGATTTCTGCATATTGCACCTTTAACAGGGGAGAGTGGCGCGAGAGTCCAGAGGGAGAGGAGCAGAGTACTGATCATCTCTGATAGGCACAGAACAACCACAACCTAGTGGTAGAGGAAGTGAACTCTGATAGGCTCAGAACTACCTAGTGGTAGAGGAAATGAACTCTGATAGGCTCAGAACTACCTAGTGGTAGAGGAAATGAACTCTGATAGGCTCAGAACTACCTAGTGGTAGAGGAAGTGAACTCTGATAGGCTCAGAACAACCTAGTGGTAGAGGAAATTAACTCTGATAGGCTCAGAACTACCTAGTGGTAGAGGAAATGAACTAAGGGCCTCTGGAGATGCAGTAACAACAGCTGTTCATACAACAGAAAACAACAATGCAGTCAGGGGTTGGGTTAACGACTCCCAGTGATCTGTAACCAAACGGATAGATGCATGTTGTTGTCCTATCCACAGACTACCAGTAATCTGTAACCAAACGGATAGATGCATGTTGTTGTCCTATCTATGTATGCACTGATTGACAATATATTATCCGCTCTTATCCAGAGAGGTTTACAGTAGTGAGTGCATACATTTTCATACTGGTCCCCCCGTGGGGAATTGCACCCACAACCCTGGTATTGCAAGCGCCATGCTCTACCAATTGAGCCACAAGGGGACCCACATTGCACCTGCTAACATTTGCATAGATTCTAATAAAAACAGTGACTGTATCCGATTGTAAAATCAAAGGTTTAATTTACATAGTGCAAATGTCAATAGAATTTTGACAGTCGGAACAGTGTCTTACAGTATAAGGCTTGGCCATTTCTCATTTGATGTATTTCTTCGTAGACTAGTGTGTGCGTGTGACTCATACTAACACAACAACACATCTCTATCCTGATGGGAACGGACAAGTAACAGGAGGCATCCTTTAAAGCAACTCCTCTGGGGAGAAACAAAAACAACGTGTTCTCTGAGATCTTAGGTTCAGTCCCAAAATGGCACCCTATTCCCTACATAGTGCACTACTTTTGACCAGAACCATGCAGGCCCTGGTCAAAAGTAGTGCACTATATAGGGAATAGGGTTACCATTTGGGATGCATGCAGGCCTTAATCACTAGAAGCAGTGAAGCGTCCTCTCTCCCACGGGCCAGACAGCTTGTAATCAAACGCTACATCATCCAAGGCGTGGCTTCACTAACAAAAAGAGGAAATTGGCAATTGGTTGATGTGTCCACCCCATATCAACCGAGTGTGTTTTAGAACCCTAAAAACAGTGTGTGTGTGTGTGTGTGTGTGTGTGTGTGTGTGTGTGTGTGTGTGTGTGTGTGTGTGTGTGTGTGTGTGTGTGTGTGCAGCCTGCCGTGTCTGTCCCATCTCACCGGCCTGTTCCAGGGCCACCATGGTGGACTGTTCGATGAGGTCCTTCTCTATGAAGGTCCTGAAGTCTTCGCTGTAGACGCTGAGGTCAGGCAGCTGGAAGGTATAGATGGGCATCTCCAGAGGGAACTGCTCACTGGTACACTCACTGGCCACGTGGAACCGTGCCAACGACACGATGGCAGAGCTGGCATGGGAGATGCCCCGAGACAGGCGCTTCTCTGGAGGGAGACACAGGGAATGGAGGGGGGGAGGAGAGGGGGAGAGGGAAGAGAGGGGGGAGAGAGAGAGGGGGAGAGAAGAGGGGGGGAAGAGGGGGGAGATGGATGGAAGGATGGAAGGAGGGAAGGAGGGAGGGGGAGGTGGAGAGAAAGCGAGAGAGAGAGAGAGAGAGAGAGAGAGAGAGAGAGAGAGAGAGAGAGAGAGAGAGAGTGACTAAAGAAAATTGCAGCTTCATGGCTTTCAACTGCTTTCTAGATGAACCTATTCCTTCCATGTTTAGGTCCAGTCAACTACAGTGTAGAACACCGCAAACAAAACTCTATATTACTACTCAATATTGGAAAGGAATGACCACCAGTCCCTGACCCCCCCATCTCCCCAGATGGTTTGGCCCACCTTGCATGTTGTCCTCCTGTCTCTGGACACTGGGCCGCTCCACCTTGCTGAGGTGCTGGGGGGTGTCATGGTCAGGTTGCCGGTAGTAACGGCCCTCATTGAAGACAGTGGGCAGGTTGGCAGTGTGTACCTGTCTTAGCTGCTCATAGTCACTGAGAGCAGCGCTCAGGTCCCAGTTTTTACCTGCAGGACACACACACATGCACATGCACACACACACACAGACACAGACACACAGACACACAGACACACACACACACACACACACACAGACACACAGACACACACACAGACACACACCACTGTTAGGGACTCACAGTAAAGCAACAGTGCATCTGCATTTAGCTCAACTGATTAACCAGTCTTGAATGAATTAGCACCTTCACCCTTTATCGCAGGTTATAATAATATAATTATAATAATAATAATAAGCCATTTAGCAGATGCTTTTATCCAAAGCGACTTACAGTCATGTGTGCATACATTTTTACATATGGGTGGTCCCGGGGATCGAACCCACTACCCTGGCGTTACAAGCGCCATGCTCTACCAATTGAGCTACAGAGGACCAGGTTGACATCTATTGTCCTGGAGGCAGAGCGGGATGACTTCCATTAGATGGGCCAGCGGCTAAGTCAAAATGGACTATATATCACACAAAATTCATGAAAACCAAAAAGGTTAGCAGTGTGGTTAAGTTCAGGGTTAAGGTTAGGTTTGTGTCTGTGTCAGCTAGTGACCCTGCAGAGCTGCAACATCACATCTGGGATTTATATCCTGTTGCTGTGATCAGATGTTAGACACTAAGATAAACTGCACCACAGACACAGGAACGAGGTATAGTTTGTACAGTGAGATAACAGACAGACAGACAGCTGCTTCATGTTACACCAGAACCCACAGCATGTAAAGTCCATCAGACAGACAGACAGACAGCTGCTTCATGTTACACCAGAACCCACAGCATGTAAAGTCCATCAGACAGACAGACAGACAGCTGCTTCATGTTACACCAGAACCCACAGCATGTAAAGTCCATCAGACAGACAGACAGACAGACAGACAGCTGCTTCATGTTACACCAGAACCCACAGCATGTAAAGTCCATCAGACAGACAGACAGACAGCTGCTTCATGTTACACCAGAACCCACAGCATGTAAAGTCCATCAGACAGACAGACATATAGCCAGACAGACAGACAGACAGACAGACAGACAGACAGGCAACAGACAGACAGACAGACAGACAGACAGACAGAAGGGGCGGGCGGCAGGCAGGCAGGCAGGCAGGCAGACAGATATGCTACAACTGGTTAGTTCCTTGAATGACCCTGTACACAACTCAGAGCACAAAACCACACCGTTGGGTTGACAGCCAGCAACCTTCATTTAACTCAGAATAGAACATACATCAGGATTAGATGTTTCATTTGTTTGACAGTTAGACAGTTAGAGAGAAGAAATGTCTGTCCCCAGACGACCCCAGGACCCTACGGTAGAACCATTACATAACCTAGTCCACACTGACACTCACACACACAGTACTGTATCTATCAAAAGACCAGTGTTACCGTTCTCTGGGACCAACAAGACCATTTAGACCACCTGGAAACAGCGGAACTGGAGCCAACCAATTAAACGGCTTTGTACTGGAGGGTCAGGGGAAGTGAAGCGGACAGTTACCACTCCTTCCACCGCCTCTCTTCAGCCATATCAGACACACAGGTGTGTGTGTGTGTGTGTGTGTGTGTGTGTGTGAACCTCTCATCTGACAGACATAGCAGAACCAGACTCAATCATCCCAGTCTTTCTCACCAGGACAACTCATACAATCCCTGGCCGTCAAAGGGTGGGTAGAAAGCCTTCTGTTAGGGAGGGGACGTCAACGAGCAGACAGGAAACTCCCCCCCCCCACACACGGAAATGTTCAACGACATTAGCAGAGGAGACAACAGTTATCCTCTCAGATATCCTCTACAGAATGTAGTCCCATCTCTCAGATAACAATACAGAATGTAGTCCCATCTCTCTAATAACAATACAGAATGTAGTCCCATCTCTCAGATAACAATACAGAATGTAGTCCCATCTCTCTAATAACAATACAGAATGTAGTCCCATCTCTCAGATAACAATACAGAATGTAGTCCCATCTCTCAGATAACAATACAGAATGTAGTCCCATCTCTCTAATAACAATACAGAATGTAGTCCCATCTCTCTAATAACAATACAGAATGTAGTCCCATCTCTCTAATAACAATACAGAATGTAGTCCCATCTCTCTAATAACAATACAGAATGTAGTCCCATCTCTCTAATAACAATACAGAATGTAGTCCCATCTCTCTAATAACAATACAGAATGTAGTCCCATCTCTCTAATAACAATACAGAATGTAGTCCCATCTCTCTAATAACAATACAGAATGTAGTCCCATCTCTCTAATAACAATACAGAATGTAGTCCCATCTCTCAGATAACAATACAGAATGTAGTCCCATCTCTCTAACAACAATACAGAATGTAGTCCCATCTCTCAGATAACAATACAGAATGTAGTCCCATCTCTCTAACAACAATACAGAATGTAGTCCCATCTCTCTAACAACAATACAGAATGTAGTCCCATCTCTCTAACAACAATACAGAATGTAGTCCCATCTCTCTAACAACAATACAGAATGTAGTCCCATCTCTCTAACAACAATACAGAATGTAGTCCCATCTCTCTAACAACAATACAGAATGTAGTCCCATCTCTCTGATAACAATACAGAATGTAGTCCCATCTCTCTAACAACAATACAGAATGTAGTCCCATCTCTCTAATAACAATACAGAATGTAGTCCCATCTCTCTAATAACAATACAGAATGTAGTCCCATCTCTCTAATAACAATACAGAATGTAGTCCCATCTCTCTAATAACAATACAGAATGTAGTCCCATCTCTCTAATAACAATACAGAATGTAGTCCCATCTCTCTAACAACAATACAGAATGTAGTCCCATCTCTCAGATAACAATACAGAATGTAGTCCCATCTCTCTAATAACAATACAGAATGTAGTCCCATCTCTCTAATAACAATACAGAATGTAGTCCCATCTCTCTAATAACAATACAGAATGTAGTCCCATCTCTCTAATAACAATACAGAATGTAGTCCCATCTCTCTAACAATACAGAATGTAGTCCCATCTCTCTAACAACAATACAGAATGTAGTCCCATCTCTCTAACAAAAGAATGTAGTCCCATCTCTAATAACAATACAGAATGTAGTCCCATCTCTCAGATAACAATACAGAATGTAGTCCCATCTCTCTAACAACAATACAGAATGTAGTCCCATCTCTCTAACAATACAGAATGTAGTCCCATCTCTCTAATAACAATACAGAATGTAGTCCCATCTCTCTAACAACAATACAGAATGTAGTCCCATCTCTCTAACAACAATACAGAATGTAGTCCCATCTCTCTAATAACAATACAGAATGTAGTCCCATCTCTCTAACAACAATACAGAATGTAGTCCCATCTCTCTAATAACAATACAGAATGTAGTCCCATCTCTCTAACAACAATACAGAATGTAGTCCCATCTCTCTAATAACAATACAGAATGTAGTCCCATCTCTCTAATAACAATACAGAATGTAGTCCCATCTCTCTAACAACAATACAGAATGTAGTCCCATCTCTCAGATAACAATACAGAATGTAGTCCCATCTCTCTAATTACAATACAGAATGTAGTCCCATCTCTCTAATAACAATACAGAATGTAGTCCCATCTCTCTAATAACAATACAGAATGTAGTCCCATCTCTCTAACAACAATACAGAATGTAGTCCCATCTCTCAGATAACAATACAGAATGTAGTCCCATCTCTCTAACAACAATACAGAATGTAGTCCCATCTCTCTAACAACAATACAGAATGTAGTCCCATCTCTCAGATAACAATACAGAATGTAGTCCCATCTCTCTAACAACAATACAGAATGTAGTCCCATCTCTCTAATAACAATACAGAATGTAGTCCCATCTCTCTAATAACAATACAGAATGTAGTCCCATCTCTCTAACAACAATACAGAATGTAGTCCCATCTCTCTAACAACAATACAGAATGTAGTCCCATCTCTCTAATAACAATACAGAATGTAGTCCCATCTCTCTAATAACAATACAGAATGTAGTCCCATCTCTCTAATAACAATACAGAATGTAGTCCCATCTCTCTAACAACAATACAGAATGTAGTCCCATCTCTCTAATAACAATACAGAATGTAGTCCCATCTCTCTAATAACAATACAGAATGTAGTCCCATCTCTCAGATAACAATACAGAATGTAGTCCCATCTCTCTAATAACAATACAGAATGTAGTCCCATCTCTCTAACAACAATACAGAATGTAGTCCCATCTCTCTAATAACAATACAGAATGTAGTCCCATCTCTCTAACAACAATACAGAATGTAGTCCCATCTCTCTAACAATACAGAATGTAGTCCCATCTCTCTAATAACAATACAGAATGTAGTCCCATCTCTCTAATAACAATACAGAATGTAGTCCCATCTCTCTAATAACAATACAGAATGTAGTCCCATCTCTCTAACAACAATACAGAATGTAGTCCCATCTCTCAATAACAATACAGAATGTAGTCCCATCTCTCTAATAACAATACAGAATGTAGTCCCATCTCTCAAATAACAATACAGAATGTAGTCCCATCTCTCTAACAACAATACAGAATGTAGTCCCATCTCTCAGATAACAATACAGAATGTAGTCCCATCTCTCTAACAACAATACAGAATGTAGTCCCATCTCTCTAACAACAATACAGAATGTAGTCCCATCTCTCTAACAACAATACAGAATGTAGTCCCATCTCTCAGATAACAATACAGAATGTAGTCCCATCTCTCTGACAACAATACAGAATGTAGTCCCATCTCTCTAACAACAATACAGAATGTAGTCCCATCTCTCTGATAACAATACAGAATGTAGTCCCATCTCTCTAATAACAATACAGAATGTAGTCCCATCTCTCAGATAACAATACAGAATGTAGTCCCATCTCTCTAACAACAATACAGAATGTAGTCCCATCTCTCAGATAACAATACAGAATGTAGTCCCATCTCTCTAACAACAATACAGAATGTAGTCCCATCTCTCTAATAACAATACAGAATGTAGTCCCATCTCTCAAATAACAATACAGAATGTAGTCCCATCTCTCTAATAACAATACAGAATGTAGTCCCATCTCTCTAATAACAATACAGAATGTAGTCCCATCTCTCAGATAACAATACAGAATGTAGTCCCATCTCTCTAATAACAATACAGAATGTAGTCCCATCTCTCTAATAACAATACAGAATGTAGTCCCATCTCTCTAATAACAATACAGAATGTAGTCCCATCTCTCTAATAACAATACAGAATGTAGTCCCATCTCTCTAATAACAATACAGAATGTAGTCCCATCTCTCTAATAACAATACAGAATGTAGTCCCATCTCTCAGATAACAATACAGAATGTAGTCCCATCTCTCTAATAACAATACAGAATGTAGTCCCATCTCTCTAATAACAATACAGAATGTAGTCCCATCTCTCTAACAATACAGAATGTAGTCCCATCTCTCAGATAACAATACAGAATGTAGTCCCATCTCTCTAACCACAATACAGAATGTAGTAGTTTTGTGAAGCTCAGGTCAACTATGTATTGCCGGTGCATAGCTCATGTAATGTATGGACTAACTAACTATCGACTAACTACTAGCTAACTAACTAGCTAGCGCACAATATTTTCCTTAAAGGTTCCAAGATTAAGGTCAACAAAGTGTTTCCTGTACATAGTTCCATCGCCCACGCAGAGAAACCACAGCTTGGCGTTGGCATGTGACCGTGCGCAGATGCACCAGGACGACACAATCTGCTGCGGACCCAGATGACATGCTCTACTTGGTGGATAAGTGTTTTTCTCTGTCTTCCATTAGAAGTGCTTTTCATTGTTTCTCAGTGAGCAATAGGTGCTGTTTCTGTTCATACACAGTTACTGCCACCCTGTGTCACCTGATGCAGGCTGGGATATTCACCTTATATAGTGCACTAGTTCTGGCCAGGGCCCTGGTCTAAAGTAGTGCACTACATAGGGAATAGGGTGCCAGGGCCCTATCTAAAGTAGTGCACTATATAGGGAATAGGGTGCCAGGGCCCTATCTAAAGTAGTACACTATATAGGGAATAGGTTGCCAGGGCCCTATCTAAAGTAGTGCACTATTTAGGGAATAGGGTGCCAGGGCCCTATCTAAAGTAGTGCACTATATAGGGAATAGGGTGCCAGGGCCCTATCTAAAGTAGTGCACTATTTAGGGAATAGGGTGCCAGGGCCCTATCTAAAGTAGTGCACTATTTACGGAATAGGGTGCCAGGGCCCTATCTAAAGTAGTGCACTATTTAGGGAATAGGGTGCCAGGGCCCTATCTAAAGTAGTGCACTATTTAGGGAATAGGGTGCCAGGGCCCTATCTAAAGTAGTGCACTATTTAGGGAATAGGGTGCCAGGGCCCTATCTAAAGTAGTGCACTATATAGGGAATAGGGTGCCAGGGCCCTATCTAAAGTAGTGCACTATATAGGGAATAGGGTGCCAGGGCCCTATCTAAAGTAGTGCACTATATAGGGAATAGGGTGCCAGGGCCCTATCTAAAGTAGTGCACTATTTAGGGAATAGGGTGCCAAGGCCCTATCTAAAGTAGTGCACTATTTAGGGAATAGGGTGCCAGGGCCCTATCTAAAGTAGTGCACTATATAGTGAATAGGGTGCCAGGGCCCTATCTAAAGTAGTGCGCTATATAGGGAATAGGGTGCCAGGGCCCTATCTAAAGTAGTGCACTATATAGGGAATAGGGTGCCAGGGCCCTATCTAAAGTAGTGCACTACATAGGGAATAGGGTGCCAGGGCCCTATCTAAAGTAATGCGCTATATAGGGAATAGGGTGCCAGGGCCCTATCTAAAGTAGTGCACTATATAGGGTATAGGGTGCCATTTGGGACGGCCCTACCATTGCAAGCCCTTGATACAGCAGAATAATATTAGACAACCAATAAGAGCCAGGGATGGAGGCCCGTGGATCCATTTCCAAAAACTAAAAACGATTTAGTATTTAATTGTATTTTTGGGAACTCAGTCAGTGTCTCAACTTACTGTTGCCAGGTGGAATAGTAGAACACACCAAAGGTGCAATTTCTAAATGTGCTTTGTGCATCAGCAGTTTTTCTCTTGTTATGTCAGTCACTGACAGTCACTCACTCAATTAGCCGTGTCATCTAACATTTAGATTGGTAAGTTAGTCTAGCCAGCTATCTAAACTTGTAGTAATCATGGTCGAATTACCGACCAGGGGTCCCCCATTGATTTTGTTAGTCACTCTCACACAGATATCATATTAAACACTGCAAACATTTCTCTCCATCCTATGGAAAAATGTGTAGAATTACATGAAATTAGTTATAAAATTGCCAAATCTTCACTTCACTTTGCCATGGGTAGAATTGCAGCAAACTTGTTTTAAAACCGCAACATTTTCTCTCCGCCCCATGGCAAAATGTTTAATGTTACTGAGATGATTGTCCTTTGTTTCATCAAGAAACTGATTGAGTCAACTGATAATATTGTGATGCATTCGACTGACACAAATCCCTCTGTTTCTCTCTCTATCCTTTTCTCTCTCTCTCCACCTGTCTTCCTTTATATCTTTCTCTCCTTCTCTCTCCATCTCTCTCTCTCTCTCTGAATCTGGAGCAGAGCAGCAGTGGTTACCATGGTCACCACCGAGTGTCCTTGTCTGGTGTGTGGCTTGACTGGCAGCTTCCTCCGACTCTGAGAGGTGTGTGTGTGTGTATGTGTGTGTGTGTGTGTGTGTGTGTGTGTGTGTGTGTGTGTGTAATCAGGACCCGCCCCTCTACCTACGCACATCATCCACCTCTGCATAAGTCAAACTAAGAATGAGCTGGAGGGCAGAGAGAGAGAGAGAGAGAGAGAGAGAGAGAGAGAGAGAGAGAGAGAGAGAGAGAGAGAGAGAGAGAGAGAGAGAGAGAGAGAGAGAGAGAGAGAGAGAGAGAGAGAGAGAGAGAGAGAGAGAGAGAGAGAACGAGAGAGAACGAGAGAGTGAGAGGAGGAAGAAGGAGATAGGTGGTGGTCTAGGTTCAGTATAGAAGAAGAGAGGTGGTGGTCTAGGTTCAGTATAGAAGAAGAGAGGTGGTGGTCTAGGTTCAGTATAGAAGAAGAGAGGTGGGGGTCTAGGTTCAGTATAGAAGAAGAGAGGTGGTGGTCTAGGTTCAGTATAGAAGAGAGGTGGTGGTCTAGGTTCAGTATAGAAGAAGAGAGGTGGTGGTCTAGGTTCAGTATAGAAGAAGAGAGGTGGTGGTCTAGGTTCAGTATAGAAGAGAGGTGGTGGTCTAGGTTCAGTATAGAAGAAGAGAGGTGGTGGTCTAGGTTCAGTATAGAAGAAGAGAGGTGGTGGTCTAGGTTCAGTATAGAAGAGAGGTGGTGGTCTAGGTTCAGTATAGAAGAGAGGTGGTGGTCTAGGTTCAGTATAGAAGAAGAGAGGTGGGGGTCTAGGTTCAGTATAGAAGAGAGGTGGTGGTCTAGGTTCAGTATAGAAGAGAGGTGGTGGTCTAGGTTCAGTATAGAAGAAGAGAGGTGGTGGTCTAGGTTCAGTATAGAAGAAGAGAGGTGGGGGTCTAGGTTCAGTATAGAAGAAGAGAGGTGGTGGTCTAGGTTCAGTATAGAAGAAGAGAGGTGGGGGTCTAGGTTCAGTATAGAAGAAGAGAGGTGGTGGTCTAGGTTCAGTATAGAAGAAGAGAGGTGGTGGTCTAGGTTCAGTATAGAAGAGAGGTGGTGGTCTAGGTTCAGTATAGAAGAGAGGTGGTGGTCTAGGTTCAGTATAGAAGAGAGGTGGTGGTCTAGGTTCAGTATAGAAGAAGAGAGGTGGTGGTCTAGGTTCAGTATAGAAGAAGAGAGGTGGTGGTCTAGGTTCAGTATAGAAGAAGAGAGGTGGGGGTCTAGGTTCAGTATAGAAGAAGAGAGGTGGTGGTCTAGGTTCAGTATAGAAGAAGAGAGGTGGTGGTCTAGGTTCAGTATAGAAGAAGAGAGGTGGTGGTCTAGGTTCAGTATAGAAGAGAGGTGGGGGTCTAGGTTCAGTATAGAAGAAGAGAGGTGGTGGTCTAGGTTCAGTATAGAAGAAGAGAGGTGGGGGTCTAGGTTCAGTATAGAAGAGAGGTGGTGGTCTAGGTTCAGTATAGAAGAAGAGAGGTGGTGGTCTAGGTTCAGTATAGAAGAGAGGTGGTGGTCTAGGTTCAGTATAGAAGAAGAGAGGTGGTGGTCTAGGTTCAGTATAGAAGAGAGGTGGTGGTCTAGGTTCAGTATAGAAGAGAGGTGGTGGTCTAGGTTCAGTATAGAAGAAGAGAGGTGGGGGTCTAGGTTCAGTATAGAAGAGAGGTGGTGGTCTAGGTTCAGTATAGAAGAAGAGAGGTGGTGGTCTAGGTTCAGTATAGAAGAAGAGAGGTGGTGGTCTAGGTTCAGTATAGAAGAGAGGTGGTGGTCTAGGTTCAGTATAGAAGAAGAGAGGTGGTGGTCTAGGTTCAGTATGGAAGAAGAGAGGTGGGGGTCTAGGTTCAGTATAGAAGAAGAGAGGTGGTGGTCTAGGTTCAGTATAGAAGAAGAGAGGTGGTGGTCTAGGTTCAGTATGGAAGAGAGATGGTGGTCTAGGTTCAGTATGGAAGAGAGATGGTGGTCTAGGTTCAGTATAGAAGAAGAGAGGTGGTGGTCTAGGTTCAGTATAGAAGAAGAGAGGTGGGGGTCGTGGTTCAGTATAGAAGAAGAGAGGTGGTGGTCTAGGTTCAGTATAGAAGAAGAGAGGTGGTGGTCTAGGTTCAGTATAGAAGAGAGGTGGGGGTCTAGGTTCAGTATAGAAGAAGAGAGGTGGTGGTCTAGGTTCAGTATAGAAGAAGAGAGGTGGTGGTCTAGGTTCAGTATAGAAGAAGAGAGGTGGTGGTCTAGGTTCAGTATAGAAGAGAGGTGGTGGTCTAGGTTCAGTATAGAAGAAGAGAGGTGGGGGTCTAGGTTCAGTATAGAAGAGAGGTGGTGGTCTAGGTTCAGTATAGAAGAAGAGAGGTGGTGGTCTAGGTTCAGTATAGAAGAGAGGTGGTGGTCTAGGTTCAGTATAGAAGAAGAGAGGTGGTGGTCTAGGTTCAGTATAGAAGAAGAGAGGTGGTGGTCTAGGTTCAGTATAGAAGAAGAGAGGTGGTGGTCTAGGTTCAGTATAGAAGAAGAGAGGTGGTGGTCTAGGTTCAGTATAGAAGAGAGGTGGTGGTCTAGGTTCAGTATGGAAGAAGAGAGGTGGTGGTCTAGGTTCAGTATACAAGCTAATAGCTCATAGAATCTGTGCATCAGACTCTAAATGCTAGCTCATGCATTTCTGACCGGTCCTCCTCTCTCCAGCCTACAGTACACAGTGGATGTTTCCCAAATGGCACCCTATTCCCTGAACAGTGCACTACTTTTGACCAGAGTCCTATGGGCCCTGGTCAAAAGTAGTGCACTACGTAGTGAATAAGGTGTCATCTGGTCCACAGTCAGTCAGTATTCCTCTAGTCTACAGTACTGGTGCTGATTTCTCTCTCTCGCCCACAGATTGCTCTATTTCTTTCTCTCCTCAAAGATGCCTTCAGCCTCCCTTCAGCTCACACCTTCTGCTTTGATGACTGGCCCAACTCACAGCAATGTAGAGATAAAGAATGGAGGGAGGAAGGGAGGGAGGGAGGGAGGGAGGGAGGGAGGGGGAGGGAGGGAGCCATTTGATGTGGGTCTCTATGAACTGAGTTTATATTGATGTGGGTCTCCATGAAGAACGTGTGTTTGGTGATAACGGTAATTCTGCAGCAAGCCTCCTCTCCTCTCCCGACACTTTTTTTCCATAACCCTGCTGCATCCCTGCATGCCAGCCTGGCCTCAGAAACTAGACGTAACATAGTAAACACACATTTGTGACACTCCAGTGGGTATGATATGTTACGTTTGGTATGGTGACATTAAAATAGAAGGTTACTTAAGCCAAAAACTAAAGGAGGGAGGTTGGTCGGGGAGGATGGGTAGCCGTATAACGCGAACGTCTAGCAACCCAAAGGTTGCGTGTTCGAATCACATCACGGACAACTTTAATTGTAATTCGTAACATATCATATCATTGGATTATGGACATTGGATTATGGACATCCACAAACTAATACTGTACATGCCATTCGTAACATATCATAATAATTTGAGTGTCACAGATTTACGTGTACTATGTTTACATTTACCTCTGAGTCCAGGTTGTACATGCCTGTAAGACTTCACACAGCACCTCACACACACACACACACACACACACACACACTCACACACAGGGAGATGTGAGTTAGCTGGTGAGGTAATTTCATATGCTGAGCTGCTTGTCGCTAACTAGGGCACTCCCTGCACTAGAACACTCAGTGGGAACAGTTAACTCTCACACTGTCATGTCTTACTGAGTGAGTCTAGAACAGTTAACTCCAGGCTCTGTCGTAGCCGGCCGCGACCGGGAGACCCATGGGGCGGCGCACAATTGGCCCAGCGTCGTCCAGGGTAGGGGAGGGAATGGCCGGCAAGGATGTAGCTCAGTTGGTAGAGCATGGCGTTTGCAACGCCAGGGTTGTTGGTTCGATTCCCACAGGGGGGGCCAGTTTGTAAAATAAAAATAATGTATGCACTCACTAACTGTAAGTCGCTCTGGATAAGAGCGTCTGCTAAATGACTACAATGTAAAATGTAAATGTAACTCTCACACTGTCATGTCTTACTGAGTGAGTCTGGGCCAAATTTATTCAATATCACAGCACATCCTGTGCCTTCAGAAATTATTCACACCCCTTCACTTTTCCCACCTGTTCTTGTGTTACAACCTGAATTTAAAAATAGATTAAATTGAGATGTTTTTGTCACTGGGCTACATACAATACCCCATCAAAGTGGAATAATGTTTAAAACATTTTTTTTAAACAAATTAATAAAAAATTGAAAAGCTGAAATGTCTTGACTAAATAAGTATTCAACCCCTTTGTAATGGCAAGCCTAAATAAGTTCAGGAGTAAAAAAGGTGCTTAACAAGTCACATAAGTTGCATCGACTCTTGTGTGCATTAATAGTGTTTAACATTATTTTTTGAATGACTACCTCATCTCTGTACCCCACACATACTGTACAATTATCTTTAAGGTCCCTCAGTCGAGCAATGAATTTCAAACAGATTCAATCACAAAGACCAGGGAGGTTTTCCAATGCCTCGCAAAGGGAATTTATTGGTAGATGGGTATTTTAAAAGCAGACATTGAATATCCTTTTGAGCATGGTGAAGTTATTAATTACACTTTGGATGGTGTATCAATACCCCCAGTCACTACAAAGACACATGTGTCCTTCCTAACTCAGTTGCCAGAAAGGAAGGAAACCGCTCAGTGATTTCACCATGAGGCCAATGTGATAGGAGAAAACTGAGGATGGATCAACATTGTAGTTACTCCACAATACTTCCCTAATTGACAGAGTGAAAAGAAGGAGCCCTGTACAGAATAGAAATCTTACAAAACATGCATCCTGTTTGAAACAAGGCACTTAAGTAATACTGTATAAACTGTGGAAAAGCAATTTACTTTTTGTTCAAAATA
>NW_025533699.1:322500-325000 GCF_020615455.1 Coregonus clupeaformis
CTCTAGTACTCTCTCTCTCTCTCTCTCTCTCTCTCTCTCTCTCTCTCTCTCTCTCTCTCTCTCTCTCTCTCTCTCTCTCTCTCTCTCTCTCTCTCTCTCTCTCTCTCTCTCTCTCTCTCTCTCTCTCTCTCTCTCTCTCTCTCTCTCTCTCTCTCTCTCTCTCTCTCTCTCTCTCTCTCTCTCTCTCTCTCTCTCCCTCTCTCTCTCTCTCTCTCTCTCTCTCTCTCTCTCTCTCTCTCTCTCTCTCTCTCTCTCTCTCTCTCCCTCTCTCTCTCTCTCTCTCTCTCTCTCTCTCTCTCTCTCTCTCTCTCTCTCTCTCTCTCTCTCTCTCTCTCTCTCTCTCTCTCTCTCTCTCTCTCTCTCTCTCTCTCTCTCTCTCTCTCTCTCTCCCTCTCTCTCTCTCTCTCTCTCTCTCTCTCTCTCTCTCTCTCTCTCTCTCTCTCTCTCTCTCTCTCTCCCTCTCTCCCTCTCGCTCTCTCTCTCTCCCTCTCTTGTGTTTCAAGGGCTGTCTAATGTTGTGAACTCTAGTACTCTCTCTCTCTCCCCCTCTCTCTCTCTCTCTCTCTCTCTCTCTCTCTCTCTCTCTCTCTCTCTCTCTCTCTCTCTCTCTCTCTCTCTCTCTCTCTCTCTCTCTCTCTCTCTCTCTCTCTCTCTCTCTCTCCCTCTCTCTCTCTCTCTCTCTCTCTCTCTCTCTCTCTTTATCTCTCTCTCTCCCTCTCCCTCTCTCTCTCTCTCTCTCTCTCTCTCTCTCTCTCTCTCTCTCTCTCTCTCTCTCTCTCTCGTGTTTCAAGGGCTGTCTAATGTTGTGAACTCTAGTACTCTCTCTCTCTCTCTCCGCTCTCTCTCTCTCTCTCTCTCTCTCTCTCTCTCTCTCTCTCTCTCTCTCTCTCTCTCTCTCTCTCTCTCTCTCTCTCCGTCTCTCTCGCTCTCACTCGTTCTCTCTCTGTCTCTCTCTCTCTCTCTTACTCCTCCCCTCTCTCTGTCCTCTCTTGTATCATTACTCCCTTCTCCATCTTCTCTTCTCAGACTTGTTGTGCCAAACAATGCTGCATTATATAGCGAATGTACCCACTCTGGTCTTGGCACATGCTCTCTAGCCAACAGCTCGTAAACAGTGCGGGTAGGCTAGCCTACGTGATGACATTATGATGGACAAAAAGAGTGAGATTATTTTATTCGTCAAAACGGCAGCCAAGCATCGATCATCATGTCACCAGAATAAGACCCTTGATATTTTTTGGAAAGGATCATCAATCATCGTGCACTTTCACCACCCTGTGAAGTTCATCATAACGTATTTAATCTGTAGGCTAATAAACTGCATGCTTTCCTGAGTTGTACAGTGCCTTGCAAAACTATTCATCCCCCTTGGCGTTTTTCCTATTTTGTTGCATTACAACCTGTCATTTAAATTGATTTTTATTTAGATTTCATGTAATGGACATACACAAAATAGTCCAAATTGGTGAAGTGAAATGAAAAAAATAACTTGTTTCAAAAAATTCTAAAGAATAAATAACGGAAAAGTGGTGCGTGCATATGTATTCACCCCCTTTGCTATGAAGCCCCTAAATAAGATCTGGTGCAATCAATTACCTTCAGAAGTCACATAATTAGTTAAATAAAGTCCACCTGTGTGCAATCTAAGTGTCACATGATCTGTCACATGATCTCAGTATATATACACCTGTTTTGAAAGGCCCCAGAGTCTGCAACACCACTAAGCAACAGGCACCACCAAGCAAGCGGCACCATGAAGACCAAGGAGCTCTCCAAACAGGTCAGGGCCAAAGTTGTGGAGATGTACAGATCAGGGTTGGGTTATAAAAAAATATCTGAAACTTTGAACATCCCACGGACCACCATTAAATCCATTATTAAAAAATGGAAAGAATATGGCACCACAACAAACCTGCCAAGAGAGGGCCGCCCACCAAAACTCACAGACCAGGCAAGGAGGGCATTAATCAGAGAGGCAACAAAGAGACCAAAGATAACCCTGAAGGAGCTGCAAAGCTCCACAGCGGAGATTGGAGTATCTGTCCATAGGACCACTTTAAGCCATTCACTCCACAGAGCTGGTCTTTACGGAAGTATTTGCTTAAAGAAAAAAATAAGCAAACACGTTTGGTGTTCGCCAAAAGCTATGTGGGAGACTCCCCAAACATATGGAAGAAGGTACTCTGGTCAGATGATACTAAAATTGAGCTTTTTGGCCATCAAGGAAAACGCTATGTCTGGCGCAAACCCAACACCTCTCATCACTCCAAGAACACCATCCCCACAGTGAAGCATGGTGGTGGCAGCATCATGCTGTGGGGATGTTTTTCATCGGCAGGGACTGGGAAACTGGTCAGAATTGAAGGAATGATGGATGGCGCTAAATACAGGGACATTCTTGAGGGAAACCTGTTTCAGTCTTCCAGAGATTTGAGACTGGGACAGAGGTTCACCTTCCAGCAGGACAATGACCCTAAGCATACTGCTAGAGCAACACTTG
>NW_025533699.1:337500-352500 GCF_020615455.1 Coregonus clupeaformis
GTGCATGTCAGAGCAAAAACCAAGCCATGAGGTTGAAGGAATTGTCCGTAGAGCTCCGAGACAGGATTGTGTCGAGGCACAGATCTGGGGAAGGGTACCAAACAATGTCTGTAGCATTGAAGGTCCCCAAGAACACAGTGGCCTCCATCATTCTTAAATGGAAGAAGTTTGGAACCACCAAGACTCTTCCTAGAGCTGGCCGCCCGGCCAAACTGAGCAATCGGGGGAGAAGAGCCTTGACCAAGAACCCGATGGTCAGTCCAGAGTTCCTCTGTGGAGATGGGAGAACATTCCAGAAGGACAACCATCTCTGCAGCATTCCACCAATCAGGCCTTTATGGTAGAGTGGCCAGACGGAAGCCACTCCTCAGTAAAAGGCACATGACAGCCCGCTTGGAGTTTGCCAAAAGGCACCTAAAGGACTTTCAGACCATGAGAAACAAGATTCTCTGGTCTGATGAAACCAACATGGAACTCTTTGTCCTGAATGCCAATCGTCACGTCTGGAGGAAACCAGTGGAACAAGCCAATTTTCTAGCTCCAGAGCACTCAGGACCTCAGACTGGGGTGAAGGTTCACCTTCCAACAGGACTACGACCCTAAGCACACAGCCAAGACAACACAGGAGTCGCTTCGGGACAAGTCTCTGAATGTCCTTGAGTGGCCCAGCCAGAGCCTGGACCAGAACCTGATCGAACATCTCTGGAGAGACCTGAAAATAGCTGTGCAGCGACGCTCCCCATCCAACCTGACAGAGCTTGAGAGGAACTGCAGAGAAGAATGGGAGAAACTCCCCAAATATAAGTGTCAAGCATGTAGCGTCATATCCAAGAAGACTCAAGGCTGTAAGCACTGCCAAAGGTGCTTCAACAAAGTACTGAGTAAAGGGTCTGAATACTTGTAAATGTGATATTTACATTTTTTATATTTTATCAATTTGCAAAATGTTCTAAAAACCTGTTTTTGCTTTGTCATTATGGGGTATTGTGTGTAGATTGATGAGGATATATAATTGTTTTAATCCATTTTAGAATATAGCTGTAACGTAACAAAATGTGGAAAAAAATCCATGAAAAAGTTATCTCAATCGAAAACGAAACTAATAGAAACTGTGTAGAAATGATCATATACCTACATTTATAGTCTCTTCACTGTGTCCAGCTTGATAACAGTCATTTATAGTCTCTTCACTGTGTCCAGCTTGATAACAGTCATTTATAGTCTCTACACTCTGTCCAGCTTGATAACAGTCATTTATAGTCTCTTCACTGTGTCCAGCTTGATAACACTCATTTATAGTCTCTTCACTCTGTCCAGCTTGATAACAGTCATTTATAGTCTCTTCACTCTGTCCAGCTTGATAACAGTCATTTATAGTCTCTTCACTGTGTCCAGCTTGATAACAGTCATTTATAGTCTCTTCACTGTGTCCAGCTTGATAACAGTCATTTATAGTCTCTTCACTGTGTCCAGCTTGATAACAGTCATTTATAGTCTCTTCCCTCTGTCCAGCTTGATAACAGTCATTTATAGTCTCTACACTCTGTCCAGCTTGATAACAGTCATTTATAGTCTCTTCACTGTGTCCAGCTTGATAACAGTCATTTATAGTCTCTTCACTGTGTCCAGCTTGATAACACTCATTTATAGTCTCTACACTCTGTCCAGCTTGATAACAGTCATTTATAGTCTCTTCACTGTGTCCAGCTTGATAACACTCATTTATAGTCTCTTCACTCTGTCCAGCTTGATAACAGTCATTTATAGTCTCTTCACTCTGTCCAGCTTGATAACAGTCATTTATAGTCTCTTCACTGTGTCCAGCTTGATAACAGTCATTTATAGTCTCTTCACTGTGTCCAGCTTGATAACAGTCATTTATAGTCTCTTCACTCTGTCCAGCTTGATAACAGTCATTTATAGTCTCTTCCCTCTGTCCAGCTTGATAACAGTCATTTATAGTCTCTTCACTGCTCTGATATACCACGACTGTCAGCCAATCAGCATTCAGGGCTCGAACCACCCAGTTTATAATAAAGAACATTATTAGCTTATCACACCCTTTAGTTTGTCATAAATGTGATGATTCCATTGATCATGTGGTGGGTCTAAATCCAAAGTGTCACTTGGTGTTAGTCAATTTAAATTAAGGGAAACAAAACTGTGAGCAAAATTATTAATCATATCACTTTAGTAAATTATTGAGCATTTGTGACCTCCATTTCAGAAAAATCACATTTACCTAAAACGTCTCATTGGGAAAAGGAAAGCTAAAGGAGGATACCTAGTCAGTTGTACAACTGAATGCATTCAACTGAAATGTGTCTTTCCGCATTTAACCCAACCCCTCTGACTGCTGTTACTAGTCCTACTGGAGGCAAAATGTTATCATGGGGAAAAAAAAGAAGAAAAAAAAGTTATCAAGGTACCATATTGATTGATATATCATGTGAAGATGTACCCAAATACATTTAAATAAAAACAAAATAGAGAAAAATGTAGAGACTTTTTTCCAAAATTCCACCGGAATTCAAGATCGACATGTTTGACTGAACAATGAAAATGGAAGATGCAATCCAAAGAAAAAAAAATATTTCAGGGACAGCCTCATCATTGGATAAAAAATACTTTCTGCAGTACAGAGTGTTATCAGTAGTTCATCTAGAAGAAGAAGAAGAAGAAGAAGAAGAAGAAGAAGAAGAAGAAGAAGAAGAAGAAGAAGAAGAAGCAGAAGAAGAAGAAGAAGCAGAAGAAGAAGAAGAAGAAGAAGCAGAAGAAGAAGAAGCAGAAGAAGAATAAGAAGAAGCAGCAGCAGAAGCTGCAGCAGCAGTAGAAGAAGCAGCAATAGAAGAAGAAGAAGCAGAAGCAGTAGAAATAGTAGCAGTAGTAGTAGTAGTAGTAGTAGAAGCAGCAGCAGAAGCTGCAGCAGCAGTATTAGCTGTAGACTATTGACTCTGGCGCTGACGAAGATGGCGGCCTCGCAACTAGCTCTTAGGAAACTTTGCGCCAACACTAGCACATTAGAGGCTGCTGCTGCCTATTGAAATCACTGGCCACTTTAAGAAATGGAACACTAGTCACTTTAATAATGTTTACATATCTTGCACTACTCATCTCATATGTATACACTGCATTCTATTCTATAATATTCTACTGTATCTTAGTCCATGCCGCTCTGTCATTGCTTGTCCATATATGTATATATTCTTAAATCCCATTCCTTACTAGATTTGTGTGTTTTGGGTTTATGTTGGGAAATTGTTAGATATTAATCGTTAGATATTACTGCACTGTCAGAGCTAGAAGCACAAGCATTTCGCTACACCCACTATAACATCTGCTATAACACGTGTATGTGACAAATACAATTTGATTTGATTTGATTAGAAGCAGCAGTAGAAGAAGCAGCAGCAGCAGTAGAAGAAGAAGCAGAAGCAGCAGCAGCAGTAGAAGAAGAAGCAGAAGCAGCAGCAGTAGAAGAAGAAAAAGCAGAAGAAGCAGAAGAAGCAGAAGCAGTAGAAGAAGCAGAAGCAGTAGAATAAGCAGAAGCAGCAGTAGAAGAAGAAGCAGAAGCAGCAGTATTAGCTGTAGAAGCAGCAGTAGAAGAAGAAGCAGAAGCAGCAGTATTAGCTGTAGAAGCAGCAGCAGTAGAAGAAGAAGCAGAAGCAGCAGTAGAAGAAGCAGCAGCAGTAGAAGAAGAAGCAGAAGCAGCAGTATTAGCTGTAGAAGCATCAGTAGAAGAAGAAGAAGCAGAAGCAGCAGTAGAAGAAGCAGCAGCAGTAGAAGAAGAAGCAGAAGCAGCAGTATTAGCTGTAGAAGCAGCAGTAGAAGAAGCAGCAGCAGCAGTATTAGCTGTAGAAGCAGCAGTAGAAGAAGAAGCAGAAGCAGCAGTATTAGCTGTAGAAGCAGCAGTAGAAGAAGAAGCAGAAGCAGCAGTATTAGCTGTAGAAGCAGCAGTAGAAGAAGAAGCAGAAGCAGCAGTAGAAGAAGAAGCAGAAGCAGCAGTATTAGCTGTAGAAGCAGCAGTAGAAGAAGAAGCAGAAGCAGCAGTATTAGCTGTAGAAGCAGCAGTAGAAGAAGAAGCAGAAGCAGCAGTATTAGCTGTAGAAGCAGCAGTAGAAGAAGAAGCAGAAGCAGCAGTAGAAGAAGAAGCAGAAGCAGCAGTATTAGCTGTAGAAGCAGCAGTAGAAGAAGAAGCAGAAGCAGCAGTAGAAGAAGAAGCAGAAGCAGCAGTATTAGCTGTAGAAGCAGCAGTAGAAGAAGCAGCAGCAGCAGTATTAGCTGTAGAAGCAGCAGTAGAAGAAGAAGCAGAAGCAGCAGTATTAGCTGTAGAAGCAGCAGTAGAAGAAGAAGCAGAAGCAGCAGTATTAGCTGTAGAAGCAGCAGTAGAAGAAGAAGCAGAAGCAGCAGTAGAAGAAGAAGCAGAAGCAGCAGTATTAGCTGTAGAAGCAGCAGTAGAAGAAGAAGCAGAAGCAGCAGTATTAGCTGTAGAAGCAGCAGTAGAAGAAGAAGCAGAAGCAGCAGTATTAGCTGTAGAAGCAGCAGTAGAAGAAGCAGCAGCAGCAGCAGTAGTAGTAGAGGGCAGACTTACTTCTATCTGATCACAGTGGGGTTGTTAGATGCCCTTTCTGTGGCATGCTTGTTTCTGACATCACACACAATGGCTCTACTCTTTAGTCCATGGTTTCACCGGTAGACATCATGGAGGGAACACTGGTTACTGAGAGAGAGAGAGAGAGAGAGAGAGAGAGAGAGAGAGAGAGAGAGAGAGAGAGAGAGAGAGAGAGAGAGAGAGAGAGAGAGAGAGAGAGAGAGAGAGAGAGAGAGGAGAAAAACATAAGAGCTTAAAACATTGACATAGCACTGGATATGTAATTTCATGAATGTCCTTCAATCATTTAGCAGACACTCTTATCCAGAGATTTTTGTACTGGTCCCCCATGGGAATCGAACCCACAACCCTGGTGTTGTAAGCACCATGCTCTACCAACTGAGCCAACTGAGCCATATATCAACTAGCTGTCCACACACACACACACACACACACACACACACACACACACACACACACACACACACACACACACACACACACACACACACACACACACACACACACACACACACACACACACACACACACACACACACACACACACACACACACACACACACACACACACACACACACACACACACACACACACACACACATTTAAGTATCAAAAGTAAAAGTATAAATCATTTAAAATTCCTTAAATTAAGCAAACCATTAAGCATCATTCCCTCATCACGGTGCTGGCAACACCTGGGATGTGGGGTTGATTCCCTCATCACCTGTGCTGGCAACCCCTGGAATGTGGGGTTGATTCCCTCATCACGGTGCTGGCAACACCTGGGATGTGGGCTTGATTCCCTCATCACGGTGCTGGCAGCACCTGGGATGTGGGCTTGATTCCCTCATCACAGTGCTGGCAACACCTGGGATGTGGGTTTGAGTCCCTCATCACGCTGCTGGCAACACCTGGGATGTGGGGTTGATTCCCTCATCACGGTGCTGGCAACACCTGGGATGTGGGGTTGATTCCCTCATCACGGTGCTGGCAACACCTGGGATGTGGGGTTGATTCCCTCATCACGGTGCTGGCAACACCTGGGATGTGTGGTTGATTCCCTCATCACGGTGCTGGCAACACCTGGGATGTGGGTTTGAGTCCTTCATCACGGTACTGGCAACACCTGGGATGTGGGTTTGAGTCATTCATCACAGTGCTGGCAGCACCTGGGATGTGGGGTTGATTCCCTCATCACCTGTGCTGGCAACACCTGGGATGTGGGGTTGATTCCCTCATCACGGTACTGGCAACACCTGGGATGTGGGGTTGATTCCCTCATCACGGTGCTGGCAACACCTGGGATGTGGGGTTGATTCCCTCATGATACTGAGTTGTTTTGGTTTCAAAAGTATTCTAAATATCTAATATAAGACTGACCTGAAGTCTAACTGGACTGGAGACATGCTGGGGTATCTGCTATCTAGGAACAAGCTAACTAGGCTTCTGGAGACATGCTGGGGTATCTGCTATCTAGGAACAACCTAACTAGGCTTCTGGAGACATGCTGGGGTATCTGCTATCTAGGAACAAGCTAACTAGGCTTCTGGAGACATGCTGGGGTATCTGCTATCTAGGAACAACCTAACTAGGCTTCTGGAGACATGCTGGGGTATCTGCTATCTAGGAACAACCTAACTAGGCTTCTGGAGACATGCTGGGGTATCTGCTATTTAGGAACAAGCTAACTAGGCTTCCGGAGACATGCTGGGGTATCTGCTATCTAGGAACAAGCTAACTAGGCTTCTGGAGACATGCTGGGGTATCTGCTATCTAGGAACAAGCTAACTAGGCTTCTGGAGACATGCTGGGGTATCTGCTATCTAGGAACAACCTAACTAGGCTTCTGGAGACATGCTGGGGTATCTGCTATCTAGGAACAAGCTAACTAGGCTTCTGGAGACATGCTGGGGTATCTGCTATCTAGGAACAACCTAACTAGGCTTCTGGAGACATGCTGGGGTATATACTATCTAGGAACAACCTAACTAGGCTTCTGGAGACATGCTGGGGTATCTGCTATCTAGGAACAAGCTAACTAGGCTTCTGGAGACATGCTGGGGTATCTGCTATCTAGGAACAAGCTAACTAGGCTTCTGGAGACATGCTGGGGTATCTGCTATCTAGGAACAAGCTAACTAGGCTTCTGGAGACATGCTGGGGTATCTGCTATCTAGGAACAACCTAACTAGGCTTCTGGAGACATGCTGGGGTATATACTATCTAGGAACAAGCTAACTAGGCTTCTGGAGACATGCTGGGGTATCTGCTATCTAGGAACAAGCTAACTAGGCTTCTGGAGACATGCTGGGGTATCTGCTATCTAGGAACAAGCTAACTAGGCTTCTGGAGACATGCTGGGGTATCTGCTATCTAGGAACAACCTAACTAGGCTTCTGGAGACATGCTGGGGTATATACTATCTAGGAACAAGCTAACTAGGCTTCTGGAGACATGCTGGGGTATCTGCTATCTAGGAACAAGCTAACTAGGCTTCTGGAGACATGCTGGGGTATCTGCTATCTAGGAACAGGCTAACTAGGCTTCTGGAGACATGCTGGGGTATCTGCTATCTAGGAACAAGCTAACTAGGCTTCTGGAGACATGCTGGGGTATCTGCTATCTAGGAACAAGCTAACTAGGCTTCTGGAGACATGCTGGGGTATCTGCTATCTAGGAACAAGCTAACTAGGCTTCTGGAGACATGCTGGGGTATCTGCTATCTAGGAACAACCTAACTAGGCTTCTGGAGACATGCTGGGGTATCTGCTATCTAGGAACAACCTAACTAGGCTTCTGGAGACATGCTGGGGTATCTGCTATCTAGGAACAACCTAACTAGGCTTCTGGATACATGCTGGGGTATCTGCTATCTAGGAACAACCTAACTAGGCTTCTGGAGACATGCTGGGGTATCTGCTATCTAGGAACAATCTAACTAGGCTTCTGGAGACATGCTGGGGTATCTGCTATCTAGGAACAACCTAACTAGGCTTCTGGAGACATGCTGGGGTATATACTATCTAGGAACAAGCTAACTAGGCTTCTGGAGACATGCTGGGGTATCTGCTATCTAGGAACAACCTAACTAGGCTTCTGGAGACATGCTGGGGTATCTGCTATCTAGGAACAAGCTAACTAGGCTTCTGTAGACATGCTGGGGTATATACTATCTAGGAACAAGCTAACTAGGCTTCTGGAGACATGCTGGGGTATATGCTATCTAGGAACAATCTAACTAGGCTTCTGGATACATGCTGGGGTATATGCTATCTAGGAACAAGCTAACTAGGCTTCTGGAGACATGCTGGGGTATATACTATCTAGGAACAAGCTAACTAGGCTTCTGGAGACATGCTGGGGTATCTGCTATCTAGGAACAATCTAACTAGGCTTCTGGAGACATGCTGGGGTATCTGCTATCTAGGAACAACCTAACTAGGCTTCTGGAGACATAATAATAACAATAATAATATGCCATTTAGCAGACGCTTTTATCCAAAGCGACTTACAGTCATGCGTGCATACATTTTTTTGTGTATGGGTGGTCCCGGGGATCGAACCCACTACCTTGGCGTTACAAGTGCCGTGCTCTACCAGCTGAGCTACAGAGGACCACATGCTGGGGTATATACTATCTAGGAACAAGCTAACTAGGCTTCTGGAGACATGCTGGGGTATATGCTATCTAGGAACAAGCTAACTAGGCTTCTGGAGACATGCTGGGGTATATACTATCTAGGAACAAGCTAACTAGGCTTCTGGAGACATGCTGGGGTATATACTATCTAGGAACAAGCTAACTAGGCTTCTGGAGACATGCTGGGGTATATGCTATCTAGGAACAAGCTAACTAGGCTTCTGGAGACATGCTGGGGTATATGCTATCTAGGAACAAGCTAACTAGGCTTCTGGAGACATGCTGGGGTATATGCTATCTAGGAACAAGCTAACTAGGCTTCTGGAGACATGCTGGGGTATATGCTATCTAGGAACAAGCTAACTAGGCTTCTGGAGACATGCTGGGGTATATACTATCTAGGAACAAGCTAACTAGGCTTCTGGAGACATGCTGGGGTATATGCTATCTAGGAACAAGCTAACTAGGCTTCTGGAGACATGCTGGGGTATATACTATCTAGGAACAAGCTAACTAGGCTTCTGGAGACATGCTGGGGTATCTGCTATCTAGGAACAAGCTAACTAGGCTTCTGGAGACATGCTGGGGTATATGCTATCTAGGAACAAGCTAACTAGGCTTCTGGAGACATGCTGGGGTATCTGTTATCTAGGAACAAGCTAACTAGGCTTCTGGAGACATGCTGGGGTATCTGCTATCTAGGAACAAGCTAACTAGGCTTCTGGAGACATGCTGGGGTATATACTATCTAGGAACAACCTAACTAGGCTTCTGGAGACATGCTGGGGTATATGCTATCTAGGAACAACCTAACTAGGCTTCTGGAGACAAAGGGAAGAATCATTGTGGTCCTCTGTAGCTCAGCTGGTAGAGCACGGCGCTTGTAACGCCAAGGTAGTGGGTTCGATCCCCGGGACCACCCATACACAAAAATGTATGCATGCATGACTGTAAGTCACTTTGGATAAAAGCGTCTGCTAAATGGCATATTATTATTATTATCTTTGCACGTCGGTTGTCAGCGTTGACAGGATGAATATTGCTTATTTTTAACCACACAAAAGACTGGATAAAAAGTTTAGTCAAAACTCTCCAATAACAATGGCAGACTACTAAACATCCAAAACATCTCATCCACTTCTTCTCACTTAGATAAGTGAACTTTCTTCTGGTTAGTGTGACCCAGTGAACCTGGCTACATCATGGGGACACAGCCAATCAGATTAGGCCCACATGCTGCCCTAGCAATATACAGGAATGATGTTACTGGAGCAGGTTTCTTTGGTCCCAGACAGTCCCAGGCAAACTCGTCAGTACTCAGACACACTAGTCAGTACTCAGACACACTAGTCAGTACTCAGACACACTAGTCCGTACTCAGACACACTAGTCCGTACTCAGACACACTAGTCAGTACTCAAACAAACTCGTCAGTACTCAGACACACTAGTCAGTACTCAGACACACTAGTCAGTACTCAAACAAACTCGTCAGTACTCAGACACACTAGTCAGTACTCAGACACACTAGCCAGTACTCAGACACACTAGTCAGTACTCAGACACACTAGTCAGTACTCAAACAAACTCGTCAGTACTCAGACACACTAGTCAGTACTCAGACACACTAGTCAGTACTCAGACACACTAGTCAGTACTCAGACACACTAGTCAGTACTCAGACACACTAGTCAGTACTCAGACACACTAGTCAGTACTCAGTCACACTAGTCAGTACTCAGACACACTAGTCCGTACTCAGACACACTAGTCAGTACTCAAACACACTAGTCAGTACTCAGACACACTAGTCAGTACTCAGACACACTAGTCAGTACTCAGACACACTAGTCAGTACTCAGACACACTAGTCAGTACTCAGACACACTAGTCCGTACTCAGACACACTAGTCAGTACTCAGACACACTAGTCAGTACTCAGACACACTAGTCAGTACTCAGACACACTAGTCAGTACTCAGACACACTAGTCAGTACTCAGACACACTAGTCAGTACTCAGACACACTAGTCAGTACTCAGACACACTAGTCAGTACTCAGACACACTAGTCCGTACTCAGACACACTAGTCAGTACTCAGACACACTAGTCAGTACTCAGACACACTAGTCCGTACTCAGACACACTAGTCAGTACTCAGACACACTAGTCAGTACTCAGACACACTAGTCAGTACTCAGACACACTAGTCAGTACTCAGACACACTAGTCAGTACTCAGACAAACTCGTCAGTACTCAGACACACTACTGGTGTTATAAAGCAGTGCTGCTGAGTCTCTGTGACTCCAACTACGCTAACACAAAATCACAGTCCTGTTTCCCACGACCACATGACATAACAGCACCTCTCTGCTTCCTCCCTGCCTGTCCACATACCCAATCCACACGAAAAAGCCTGATAAAAGATGATCTTCTTCTTCTTCTTCTTCAACAACAACAATAACAACAACAACAGCAACAACAACAACAACAACACATCTGTAAGCCCTCTCTCTCTCTCTCTCTCTCTCTGAGGAATGTTCTTGTTTACAAGGCTGACTCTAAGGACAGAGAGAGCGTCCATGTCACTGTAGCAGGAGGTTGAGGTTGAGGGAAACATTATCCCCCTGAACGGCCAGCTTGATGAGTAGAGCCCGGACAGCTTTAGAACGGCCAGCTTGATGAGTAGAGCCCGGACAGCTTTAGAACGGCCAGCTTGATGAGTAGAGCCCGGACAGCTTTAGAACGGCCAGCTTGATGAGTAGAGCCCGGACAGCTTTAGAACGGCCAGCTTGATGAGTAGAGCCCGGACAGCTTTAGAACGGCCAGCTTGATGAGTAGAGCCCGGACAGCTTTAGAACGGCCAGCTTGATGAGTAGAGCCCGGACAGCTTTAGAACGGCCAGCTTGATGAGTAGAGCCCGGACAGCTTTAGAATGGCCAGCTTGATGAGTAGAGCCCGGACAGCTTTAGAACGGCCAGCTTGATGAGTAGAGCCCGGACAGCTTTAGAACGGCCAGCTTGATGAGTAGAGCCCGGACAGCTCTAGAGAAACAGCTGAGACCAACCCTTTCTGTTGTGTAGTGTACTACAGCGGGTGGGATTCATGGCACCCGGCTGTGAAAGGGCCAACTGGACACAAGTCAATATTGGAGTCCTTCTACAACTGCTACATGGTTATCACAGGAGGGCATTCATCAGGCTCATTCTGTATGGTTATCACAGTAGGACATTCATCAGGCTCATTCTACATGGTTATCACAGGAGGACATTCATCAGGCTCATTCTGTATGGTTATCACAGTAGGGCATTCATCAGGCTCATTCTGTATGGTTATCACAGGAGGACATTCATCAGGCTCATTCTGTATGGTTATCACAGTAGGACATTCATCAGGCTCATTCTGTATGGTTATCACAGTAGGGCATTCATCAGGCTCATTCTGTATGGTTATCACAGGAGGGCATTCATCAGGCTCATTCTGTATGGTTATCACAGGAGGACATTCATCAGGCTCATTCTACATGGTTATCACAGTAGGGCATTCATCAGGCTCATTCTGTATGGTTATCACAGGAGGACATTCATCAGGCTCATTCTACATGGTTATCACAGGAGGACATTCATCAGGCTCATTCTGTATGGTTATCACAGTAGGACATTCATCAGGCTCATTCTGTATGGTTATCACAGTAGGGCATTCATCAGGCTCATTCTACATGGTTATCACAGTAGGGCATTCATCAGGCTCATTCTACATGGTTATCACAGGAGGACATTCATCAGGCTCATTCTGTATGGTTATCACAGGAGGACATTCATCAGGCTCATTCTGTATGGTTATCACAGGAGGACATTCATCAGGCTCATTCTACATGGTTATCACAGGAGGACATTCATCAGGCTCATTCTGTATGGTTATCACAGGAGGACATTCATCAGGCTCATTCTGTATGGTTATCACAGTAGGACATTCATCAGGCTCATTCTGTATGGTTATCACAGTAGGACATTCATCAGGCTCATTCTGTATGGTTATCACAGTAGACATTCATCAGGCTCATTCTACATGGTTATCACAGGAGGACATTCATCAGGCTCATTCTGTATGGTTATCACAGGAGGACATTCATCAGGCTCATTCTGTATGGTTATCACAGGAGGACATTCATCAGGCTCATTCTGTATGGTTATCACAGGAGGACATTCATCAGGCTCATTCTACATGGTTATCACAGGAGGACATTCATCAGGCTCATTCTGTATGGTTATCACAGGAGGACATTCATCAGGCTCATTCTGTATGGTTATCACAGTAGGACATTCATCAGGCTCATTCTACATGGTTATCACAGTAGGGCATTCATCAGGCTCATTCTGTATGGTTATCACAGTAGGGCATTCATCAGGCTCATTCTACATGGTTATCACAGGAGGACATTCATCAGGCTCATTCGGATGTGGCAGGGCTTGAAAACTATTACAGACTACAAATGGAAGCACAGCCGCGAGCTGCCCAGTGACACAAGCCTACCAGACGAGCTAAACCACTTCTATGCTCGCTTCGAGGCAAGCAACACTGAAGCATGCATGAGAGCACCAGCTGTTCCGGACGACTATGTGATCACGCTCTCCGTAGCCGATGTGAGTAAGACTTTTAAGCAGGTCAACATTCACAAGGCCGCAGGGCCAGACGGATTACCAGGACGTGTACTCCGAGCATGTGCTGACCAACTGGCAAGTGTCTTCACTGACATTTTCAACATGTCCCTGACTGAGTCTGTAATACCAACATGTTTCAAGCAGACCACCATAGTCCCCGTGCCCAAGAACTCTAAGATAACCTGCCTAAATGACTACCGACCCGTAGCACTGACGTCTGTAGCCATGAAGTGCTTTGAAAGACTGGTCATGGCTCACATCAACAGCATAATCCCAGAAACCCTAGACCCACTCCAATTTGCATACCGCCCCAACAGATCCACAGATGATGCAATCTCTATCGCACTCCACACTGCCCTTTCCCACCTGGACAAGAGGAACACCTACGTGAGAATGCTATTCATTGACTACAGCTCTGCATTCAACACCATAGTGCCCTCTAAGCTCATCACTAAGCTAAGGATCCTGGGACTAAACACCTCCCTCTGCAACTGGATCCTGGACTTCCTGACGGGCCGCCCCCAGGTGGTAAGGGTAGGTAACAACACATCTGCCACACTGATCCTCAACACGGGGGCCCCTCAGGGGTGCGTGCTCAGTCCCCTCCTGTACTCTCTGTTCACCCATGACTGCATGGCCAGGCACGACTCCAACACCATCATTAAGTTTGCCGACGACACAACAGTGGTAGGCCTGATCACCGACAACGATGAGACAGCCTATAGGGAGGAGGTCAGAGATCTGGCCGTGTGGTGCCAGGACAACAACCTCTCCCTCAACGTGACCAAGACAAAGGAGATGATTGTGGACTACAGGAAAAAAAAGAGGACTGAGCACGCCCCCATTCTCATCGACGGGGCTGTAGTGGAACAGGTTGAGAGCTTCAAGTTCCTTGGTGTCCACATCACCAACGAACTATCATGGTCCAAACACACCAAGACAGTCGTGAAGAGGCCTCAGATCCTCAAAAAATTCTACAGCTGCACCATCGAGAGCATCCTGACTGGTTGCATCACCGCCTGGTATGGCAACTGCTTGGCCTCTGACCGCAAGGCACTACAGAGGGTAGTGCGTACAGCCCAGTACATCACTGGGGCAAAGCTCCCTGCCATCCAGGACCTCTATACCAGGCGGTGTCAGAGGAAGGCCCTCAAAATTGTCAAAGACTCCAGCCACCCTAGTCATAGACTGTTCTCTCTGCTACCGCACGGCAAGCGGTACCGGAGTGCCAAGTCTAGGTCCAAAAGACTTCTCAACAGCTTCTACCCCCAAGCCATAAGACTCCTGAACAGCTAATCATGGCTACCCGGACTATTTGCACTGCCCCCCCCCCCCCCCCCCCTTTTTACGCTGCTGCTACTCTGTTAAGTATTTATGCATAGTCACTTTAACTCTACCCACATGTACATATTACCTCAACTACCTCAACTAGCCGGTGCCCCCGCACATTGACTATGCAACGGTACCCCCCTGTATATATAGCCTCCCTACTGTCACTTTATTTTACTGTATATATAGCCTCCCTACTGTCACTTTATTTTACTTCTGCTCTTTTTTTCTCAACACTTTTTTTGTTGTTGTTTTATTCTTACTTTTTTGTTTAAAATAAATGCACTGTTGGTTAAGGGCTGTAAGTAAGCATTTCACTGTAATGTCTGCACCTGTTGTATTCGGCGCATGTGACCAATAAAATTTGATTTGATTTGATTTGATTTGATTTGATTTCTGTATGGTTATCACAGGAGGACATTCAACAGGCTCATTCTGTATGGTTATCACAGGAGGACATTCAACAGGCTCATTCTGTATGGTTATCACAGTAGGGCATTCATCAGGCTCATTCTGTATGGCTTTAAGGCACTCTGTTAAATCTACCTGTCTCTATAGTCAGAGAGAAGGGCTGCGTCTGAGTTGTGCACAAACTGACCTTTGGCTTTTTGTTAGGTTCAGGCGGACATATGGTTCAGGGGTGTAGTTCTCTTTAATCAGAGTGTACTTTCTAAGTTTAGGTTTAAAAACAAATATCAGCTGCCCATTTTTCCATGTGGATCAGAAAAAGCTTGTCCTATAACGTATAGTTCTCAA
>NW_025533699.1:355000-357500 GCF_020615455.1 Coregonus clupeaformis
AGAGAGAGAGAGAGAGAGAGAGAGAGAGAGAGAGAGAGAGAGAGAGAGAGAGAGAGAGAGAGAGAGACAGAGAGAGAGAGAGAGAGAGAGAGAGAGAGAGAGAGAGAGAGAGAGAGAGAGAGAGAGAGAGAGAGAGAGAGAGAGAGAGAGAGAGAGAGAGAGAGAGAGAGAGAGAGAGAGAGAGACTCCCATCTCATCTCTGTCTGTCCTAGTTCTGACAGGGAGCCTCCCAGGGGATAGTTATCAGACGATCACCTCATTGTTATACCCAGATACCACACTGCAGTCTGGACAACATGTGAATCGAACATACTTAAAGTATAGAGTCCTTTCATAAGAGCTCTGCTAAATGACCTAAATGTCAATGTAAATACAAATTCTATGAGTGCTTCTTCATAGAGCATTGGGTTAAGGCTAATGAATGTTAGAAATGTTAATGTCATCAACTGTGAATTCATTCTGCCTGGTCTCTGTACCAATAATGTATAGTCTACAGGCTTCACTACTGTATGTATCTATTGATGTATGGTTATGCATTAGACTAGAACATGTATGGTTATGCATTAGACTAGAACATGTATGGTTATGCATTAGACTAGAACATGTATGGTTATGCATTAGACTAGAACATGTATGGTTATGCATTAGACTAGAACAAAAGCCTGTACGTGGAATAAAGCTGCACAACTTTATCTCTCATCTCTCTCTCCTTTAAAAGCTCCATTACTGTAGTCCTACTGTACATTACTGTAGTCCTACCGTACATTACTGTAGTCCTACTGTACATTACTGTAGTCCTACCGTACATTACTGTAGTCCTACCGTACATTACTGTATACCTACCGTACATTACTGTACTCCTACTGTACATTACTGTAGTCCTACCGTACATTACTGTAAACCTACCGTACATTACTGTAGTCCTACCGTACATTACTGTAGTCCTATTGTACTCCTACTGTACTCCTACCGTATATTACTGTAATCCTACCGCACATTACTGTACTCCTACCGTACATTACTGTAGTCCTACTGTACATTACCCAACTCCTACCGTACATTACTGTAGTCCTATTGTAATCCTACTGTACTCCTACCGTGCATTACTGTAATACTACCGCACATTACTGTACTTCTACTGTACATTACTGTAGTCCTACTGTACATTACTGTAGTCCTACTGTACATTACTGTAGTCCCACTGTACATTACTGTAGTCCTACTTTACATTACTGTAGTCCTGTACATTACTGTACTCCTACTGTACATTACTGTAGTCCTACTGTAAATTACCCAACTCCTACCGTACATTACTGTAGTCCTATTGTAATCCTACTGTACTCCTACCGTGCATTACTGTAATACTACCGCACATTACTGTACTTCTACTGTACATTACTGTAGTCCTACTGTACATTACTGTAGTCCTACTGTACATTACTGTAGTCCTACTGTACATTACTGTAGTCCTACTTTACATTACTGTAGTCCTGTACATTACTGTACTCCTACTGTACATTACTGTAGTCCTACTGTAAATTACCCAACTCCTACTGTACATTACTGTAGTCCTATTGTACTCCTACCGTATATTACTGTAATCCTACCGCACATTACTGTACTCCTACCGTACATTACTGTAGTCCTATTGTAATCCTACTGTACTCCTACCGTGCATTACTGTAATACTACCGCACATTACTGTACTCCTACTGTACATTAGTGTAGTCCTACTGTAAATTACCCAACCCCTACTTTACATTACTGTAGTCCTGTACATTACTGTATTCCTACTGTACATTACTGTAGTCCTACTTTACATTACTGTAGTCCTGTACATTACTGTACTCCTACTGTACATTACTGTAGTCCTACTGTAAATTACCCAACTCCTACTGTACATTACTCTAGTCCTACTGTACTCCTACTATATTACTGTAATCCTACTGTACATTACAATAGTCCTACTGTAGTCCTACTGGACATTACTGTAGTCCTACTGGACATTACTGTAGTCCTATTGTAAATTACCCAACTACTACTGTACATTACCGTACTCCTACTACATTACCATACTCCTACTGTATATTACTGTAGTCCTATTGTACTCCTACTGCACATTACGGTATTTCTACTGGACATTACTGTACTCCTACTGTATATTACTGTATTCCTACTGGACATTACTGTACCTCTAATGCACATAAATGTACTACTGCACATCACTGTACGACTGCACATGACTGTGCTCCTACTATACATTACAGTACTCCTACTGTAGATTACTGTAGTCCTACTATATATTACAGTACTCCTACTGTACATTACTGTAGTCCTACTATATATTACAGTACTCCTACTGTAGATTACTGTAGTCCTACTATATATTACAGTACTCCTACTGTAGATTACTGTAGTCCTACTATATTTTACAGTACTCCTACTGTAGATTAGTGTAGTCCTACTATATATTACAGTACTTCTACTGTAGATTACTGTA